>NC_048574.1:82459413-82484413 GCF_013265735.2 Oncorhynchus mykiss
ACCCTATTCCCTATATACAGTATAGTGCACTACTTAGGCACCCTATTCCCCATATACAGTATAGTGTTCTACTTAGGCACCCTATTCCCTATATACAGTATAGTGTTCTACTTAGGCACCCTATTCCCTATATACAGTATTGTGCACTACATCGGCACCCTATTCCCTATATACAGTATAGTGCACTACTTAGGCACCCTATTCCCTATATACAGTATAGTGCACTACATCGGCACCCTATTCCCTATATACAGGGGCGGCAGGGTAGCCTAGTGGTTAGAGCGTTGGACTAGTAACCGGAAGGTTGTGAGTTCAAACCCCCGAGCTGTCGTTCTGCCCCTGAACAGGCAGTTAACCCACTGTTCCCAGGCCGTCATTGAAAATAAGAATTTGTTCTTAACTGACTTGCCTAGTTAAATAAAGGTAAAAAAAAAATTAAAAAAATATACAGTATAGTGCACTACTTAGGCACCCTATTCCCTATATACAGTATAGTGCACTACTTAGGCACCCTATTCCCTATATACAGTATAGTGCACTACTTAGGCACCCTATTCCCTATATACAGTATAGTGCACTACTTAGGCACCCTATTCCCTATATGCAGTATAGTGCACTACTTAGGCACCCTATTCCCTATATACAGTATAGTACACTACTTAGGCACCCTATTCCCTATATACAGTATAGTACACTACTTAGGCACCCTATTCCCTATATACAGTATAGTGCACTACTTAGGCACCCTATTCCCTATATACAGTATAGTGCACTACTTAGGCACCCTATTCCCTATATACAGTATAGTACACTACTTAGGCACCCTATTCCCTATATACAGTATAGTACACTACTTAGGCACCCTATTCCCTATATACAGTATAGTGCACTACTTAGGCACCCTATTCCCTATATACAGTATAGTGCACTACTTAGGCACCCTATTCCCTATATACAGTATAGTACACTACTTAGGCACCCTATTCCCTATATACAGTATAGTGCACTACTTAGGCACCCTATTCCCTATATACAGTATAGTGCACTACTTAGGCACCCTATTCCCTATATACAGTATAGTACACTACTTAGGCACCCTATTCCCTATATACAGTATAGTACACTACTTAGGCACCCTATTCCCTATATACAGTATAGTGCACTACTTAGGCACCCTATTCCCTATATACAGTATAGTACACTACTTAGGCACCCTATTCCCTATATACAGTATAGTGCACTACTTAGGCACCCTATTCCCTATATACAGTATAGTACACTACTTAGGCACCCTATTCCCTATATACAGTATAGTGCACTACTTAGGCACCCTATTCCCTATATACAGTATAGTACACTACTTAGGCACCCTATTCCCTATATACAGTATAGTGCACTACTTAGGCACCCTATTCCCTATATACAGTATAGTGCACTACTTAGGCACCCTATTCCCTATATACAGTTTATTTTAATGTAACCTTTATTTAATATATAAAGTAATTAAAAGTAATTGATTCAGTGTGGTAGTTATCCTAAAGTCATTGATTCAGTGTGGTAGTTATCTTAAAGTAATTGATTCAGTGTGGTAGTTATCCTAAAGTCATTGACACTACATCGGCACCCTATTCCCTATATACAGTATAGTACACTACTTAGGCACCCTATTCCCTATATACAGTATAGTACACTACATCGGCACCCTATTCCCTATATACAGTATAGTGCACTACTTAGGCACCCTATTCCCTATATACAGTATAGTACACTACTTAGGCACCCTATTCCCTATATACAGTTTATTTTAATGTAACCTTTATTTAACTAGGCAAGTCAGTTAAGAATAAATTATTATTTACAACGACGGCCTACACCGGCCAAACCGGGACAACCCTGGGCCTTGTTCGCCGCCCTATGGGACTCCCAATCACGGCCGGTTGTCATACAGCCTGGATTCGAATCAGGGTGTCTGTAGTGACGCCTCAAGCTGCTGAGACGTAGTGCCTTAGACCGCCGCGTCACTCGGGAGCCCAGAAGAGAAAATAAGTGTTGCTAAGGTTACCAGTAATCAAGTATATATATATATAATTTTTTACAACATTATCAAACTACCAAAGACTGACTGGACGTTCCCAAAAAGTTATCCCCCTTTCTAGCCTTGTAATTACCAGACTAGGCAACAGTTCTTGTCAGCTTGTGAAGGACGACCCATCCTCTGAAGGTGTAGAGAAGGCCTTTAAATCTGTAAATCCTAACCAGCCTCAAAACTCATTGATTCAGTGTGGTAGTTATCTTAAAGTAATTGATTCAGTGTGGTAGTTATCTTAATTAAAGTCATTTATTCAGTGTGGTACTTATCTAAAAGTCATTGATTCAGTGTGATAGATATCTTAAAGTCATTGATTCAGTGTGGTAGTTATATTAAAGTCATTTATTCAGTGTGGTAGTTATCTTAAAGTCATTGATTCAGTGTGGTAATTATCTTAAAGTCATTTATTCAGTGTGGTAATTATCTTAAAGTCATTTATTTGTGTGGTAATTATCTTAAAGTCATTTATTCAGTGTGGTAATTATCTTAAAGCCATTTATTCAGTGTGGTAATTATCTTAAAGTAATTTATTCAGTGTGGTAGTTATCTTAAAGTCATTGATTCAGTGTGGTAGTTATCTTAAAGTCATTGATTCAGTGTGGTAGTTATCTTAAAGTCATTGATTCAGTGTGGTAGTTATCTTAAAGTAATTGATTCAGTGTGGTAGTTATCTTAAAGTCATTTATTCATGTGGTAATTATCTTAAAGTAATTTATTCAGTGTGGTAATTATCTTAAAGTCATTTATTCAGTGTGGTAATTATCTTAAAGTCATTTATTCAGTGTGGTAGTTATCTTAAAGTCATTTATGTGTGTGGTAATTATCTTAAAGTCATTGATTCAGTGTGGTAGTTATCTTAAAGTCATTGATTCAGTGGGGTAGTTATCTTAACACTGTTAAGTGGAAGTGAGTCCAACCTGTTTCTTTCTCCCCTCCTTACCACACCTCCCTTTCATCTCATCTCTCTATATCTCTCTCACCATCTCTCTCTCTCTCTCTCTCTCTCTCTCTCTCTCTCTATCCCTCTCTCTCTCTCTCTCTCTCTCTCTCTAAATTGTGAATCAGATTGGCCTTGGTGAAGCTACATCAACAATTCTGCACCTCTATAAAAATATCCCGTCAAGCAATCCCTACACTAATGGGATTATACCTATAGCATCCCGTTAATAACAGATGGCAACAGTTAGCCTACATCTATGGGTTTACACCTATAGTGTCCCATTAAAAACAGATGGCAACAGTTAGCCTACATCTATGGGTTTACACCTATAGCATCCCGTTAATAACAGATGGCAACAGTTAGCCTACATCTATGGGTTTACACCTATAGCATCCCGTTAATAACAGATGGCAACAGTTAGCCTACATCTATGGGTTTACACCTATAGCATCCCGTTAATAACAGATGGCAACAGTTAGCCTACATCTATGGGTTTACACCTATAGCATCCCGTTAATAACAGATGGCAACAGTTAGCCTACATCTATGGGTTTACACCTATAGCATCCCGTTAATAACAGATGGCAACAGTTAACCTACATCTATGGGTTTACACCTATAGCATCCCGTTAATAACAGATGGCAACAGTTAGCCTACATCTATGGGTTTACACCTATAGCATCCCGTTAATAACAGATGGCAACAGTTAACCTACATCTATGGGTTTACACCTATAGCATCCCGTTAATAACAGATGGCAACAGTTAACCTACATCTACGGGTTTACACCTATAGCATCCCGTTAATAACAGATGGCAACAGTTATCCTACATCTATGGGTTTACACCTATAGCATCCCGTTAATAACAGATTTCAACAGTTACCCTACATCTATGGGTTTACACCTATAGCATCCCGTTAATAACAGACGGAGCTTTCAGTTGCATAGGTAGGTCTAAGACGACTAATGTCTTGAAATAGGAAGAAAACTGTATATACAATTTGAACAAGCAATCATGACAATCAAATTCACCGAAGCTGCTTCCTACCTGAGAATATCAGAGACGTTGTGTCTGCTAGGACCTGTAGACCTCTCAGATGAGAGAATATGCACAAATAACTTCTCCTCTCTTTCTGAGAACTAAAGATGATCAACTCCTGGGCAGAGGGGGTTTTGTACGATGGCGGAAAACTAGACTTGTAATTTTTTCTAACTTGCTGGACTCGTTTTTCACCTGCCATTCACGAGCGTCAATCATGCTTTTCAAAAAAATTTATCCACCTACAAGACCTGCCAAACGACTAACCAAAGTCAAAAAGTGACTCTTAGACTACCTTAACCACACCCTCAGTGTTATGATGTTTGTTCAAACCCAGCTGAAAACAAACAACGAATACAAAGTGAGGGATCAATCACATTTATTCATAAAGCCCTTCTTACATCAGCTGAAGTCACAAAGTGATGTACAGAAATCCAGACCTAAAACCCCCAAACAGCAAACAATGCAGGTGTAGAAGCACGGTGGCTAGGAAAAACCTCCCTAGAAAGGCAGGAACCTAGGAAGAAACCTAGAGAGGAACCAGGCTATGATGGGTGGGGCCAGTCCTCTTCTGGCTGTGCCTGGTGGAGATTAGAAACCTAGAGAGGAACCAGGCTCTGAGGGGTGGGCCAGTCCTCCTCTGGCTGTGCCTGGTGGAGATTAGAAACCTAGAGAGGAACCAGGCTCTGAGGGGTGGGCCAGTCCTCTTCTGGCTGTGCCTGGTGGAGATTAGAAACCTAGAGAGGAACCAGGCTCTGAGGGGTGGGCCAGTCCTCTTCTGGCTGTACTGGGTAGACCAGAGGAACCAGGCTCTGAGGGGTGGGCCAGTCCTCTTCTAGCTGTACTGGGTAGACCAGAGGAACCAGGCTCTGAGGGGTGGGCCAGTCCTCTTCTGGCTGTACTGGGTAGACCAGAGGAACCAGGCTCTGAGGGGTGGGCCAGTCCTCTTCTGGCTGCACTGGGTAGACCAGAGGAACCAGGCTCTGAGGGGTGGGCCAGTCCTCTTCTGGCTGCACTGGGTAGACCAGAGGAACCAGGCTCTGAGGGGTGGGCCAGTCCTCTTCTGGCTGTACTGGGTAGACCAGATGAACTAGGCTCTGAGGGGTGGGCCAGTCCTCTTCTTGCTGTACTGGGTAGACCAGAGGAACCAGGCTCTGAGGGGTGGGCCAGTCCTCTTCTGGCTGTACTGGGTAGACCAGAGGAACCAGGCTCTGAGGGGTGGGCCAGTCCTCTTCTGGCTGTACCAGATTGAGATTTAAGAGTAGGCTACATGTGGCCCTTAAGGTCCTGTGAACAGGTCAGGGTTCAATATCCCAGATCAGACAGACTGGCCTTAACTCCCTGGCTATGCAACATAGATACTGGGCTCTGAGACAGGGGGGTTCAGGGCACCATCTAAAGTTACCTCCGGACAGGGCCAACCAGGCAAGATGCCCACAGCCCCAACACCACTAGAGGGATCAACAGACCACTATCTTACTACCCTGAGACAAGGCTGAGTATAGCCCACATCAGGTCCTAATGGTCTGGTACTCAGGGCTCTATTGTCCCTTCTTCATGTCCTAATGTCCTGGTACTCAGGGCTCTATTGTCCCTTCTTCATATCCTAATGACCTGGTACCCAACTCATTAACGACCGTCATGTCCTAATGACCTGGTACCCAGGGCTCTATTGTCCCTCCATCAGGTCCTAATGGTCTGGTACTCAGGGCTCTATTGTCCCTCCATCAGGATCTAATGTCCTGGTACTCAGGGCTCTATTGTCCCTCCATCGGGTCCTAATGTCCTGGTACCCAGGGCTCTATTGTCCCTTCTTCATGTCCTAATGTCCTGGTACCCAGGGCTCTATTGTCCCTTCTTCATGTCCTAATGACCTGGTACTCAGGGCTCTATTGTCCCTTCTTCATGTCCTAATGTCCTGGTACCCAGGGCTCTATTGTCCCTCCATCAGGTCCTAATGTCCTGGTACCCAGGGCTCTATTGTCCCTCCATCAGGTCCTAATGTCCTGGTACCCAGGGCTCTATTGTCCCTTCTTCATGTCCTAATGTCCTGGTACCCAGGGCTCTATTGTCCCTCCATCAGGTCCTAATGTCCTGGTACCCAGGGCTCTATTGTCCCTGTAACCATTCTGATATCAATGTGAATGCGTTATGAAAATCACATCAAACTCGGATCATCAAAACAATATCGTGCTTTTGTTAGGCAAACATTTTTGAAGACGCAGGTTGAAACTGAGTGCGAAACATGGTCATCGTGGACGTTGTTTCAAAGCCGAACAACGGAATGGACAAAGCTTTCTCAGGTGATGATTAGTTCAAGGCCTTTCAGACGTTCTCTACACTGTCAGATAGAGCAGCATGATTATAGTTCTCTACACTGTCAGATAGAGCAGCATGATTACAGTTCTCTATACTGTCAGATAGAGCAGCATGATTATAGTTCTCTATACTGTCAGATAGAGCAGCATGATTACAGTTCTCCATACTGTCAGATAGAGCAGCATGATTACAGTTCTCTATACTGTCAGATAGAGCAGCATGATTATAGATCTCCATAATGTCAGATAGAGCAGCATGATTATAGTTCTCTATACTGTCAGATAGAGCAGCATGATTACAGTTATCTATACTGTCAGATAGAGCAGCATGATTACAGTTCTCTACACTGTCATATAGAGCAGCATGATTATAGTTCTCTATACTGTCAGATAGAGCAGAATGATTACAGTTATCTATACTGTCAGATAGAGCAGCATGATTACAGTTCTCTATACTGTCAGATAGAGCAGCATGATTACAGTTATCTATACTGTCAGATAGAGCAGCATGATTACAGTTCTCTATACTGTCAGATAGAGCAGCATGATTACAGTTCTCTATACTGTCAGATAGAGCAGCATGATTACAGTTCTCTATACTGTCAGATAGAGCAGCATGATTACAGTTCTCTACACTGTCATATAGAGCAGCATGATTATAGTTCTCTATACTGTCAGATAGAGCAGCATGATTACAGTTCTCTATACTGTCAGATAGAGCAGCATGATTACAGTTCTCTATACTGTCAGATAGAGCAGCATGATTACAGTTCTCTACACTGTCAGATAGAGCAGCATGATTACAGTTCTCTATACTGTCAGATAGAGCAGCATGATTACAGTTCTCTATACTGTCAGATAGAGCAGCATGATTATAGTTCTCTACACTGTCAGATAGAGCAGCATGATTATAGTTCTCTATACTGTCAGATAGAGCAGCATGATTATAGTTCTCTACACTGTTAGATAGAGCAGCATGATTATAGTTCTCTACACTGTCAGATAGAGCAGCATGATTATAGTTCTCTATACTGTCAGATAGAGCAGCATGATTATAGTTCTCTACACTGTTAGATAGAGCAGCATGATTACAGTTCTCTATACTGTCAGATAGAGCAGCATGATTACAGTTCTCTATACTGTCAGATAGAGCAGCATGATTATAGTTCTCTACACTGTCAGATAGAGCAGCATGATTACAGTTCTCTATACTGTCAGATAGAGCAGCATGATTACAGTTCTCTACACTGTCAGATAGAGCAGCATGATTACAGTTCTCTATACTGTCAGATAGAGCAGCATGATTACAGTTCTCTATACTGTCAGATAGAGCAGCATGATTATAGTTCTCTACACTGTCAGATAGAGCAGCATGATTATAGTTCTCTACACTGTCAGATAGAGCAGCATGATTATAGTTCTCCACACTAAACCTCTAGTGAATGGTCTATAGATCTTTACCTCTAGTGAATGGTCTATAGATCTAAACCTCTAGTGAATAGTCTATAGATCTTTACCTGTGGTGAATGGTCCATAGAGTACACCCCCCCCCCCCCCCCCCCCTCTCTCCCTCCCCCTTAGACGATCCCGCAGGTGACGAAGCTGGATGTGAAGGTCCTGGGTTGGCATGGTTACACGTGGTCTGTGGTTGTGATGCCGATTACATAGTTGGACGTTCGGCCAATTTCTCAAAAACAACTTTGGAGTCGGCTTATGGTAGAGTAATGAACATTAAATGATCTGGCAACAGCTATGGGTGGACATTCCTGCAGTCAACATGCCATTTGCACGCTCCCTCAAAACTTGAGACATTTATGGCATTGTTTTGTGTGACAAAACTGCACATTTTAAAGTGGCCTTTTATTGTCCTCAGCACAAGGTGCACCTGTGTAATGATCATGCTGTTTAATCGGCTTCTTGAAAAAAAAAGGAGAAATGCTCACTAACAGGGATGTAAACATGTTTTTTCATCTCTTGAAACATGGGAACAACACTTTTACATGTTGAGTAATTTTTTTAGTTGAGTAAACTCAGCAAAAAAAGAAACGTCCTTTCGCTATCAACTGCGTTTATTTTCAATATTTGTTTGAACATAACAAGAATCAGCAACTGAGACATAAACTGAACATGTTCCACAGACATGTGACTAACAGAAATGGAATAATGTGTCCCTGAACAAAGGTGGGGTCAAATTCAAAAGTGGCCACCAGCTGCATTAATTACTGCAGTGCATCTCCTCCTCATGGACTGCAACAGATTCGCCAGTTCTCGCTGTGAGGTGTTACCCCACTCTTCCACCAAGGAACCTGCAGGTTCCTGGACAATTCAGGGGGGAATGGCCCTAGCCCTCACCTTCCGATCCAACGGGTCACAGACGTGCTCAATGGGATTGAGATACGGGCTCTTTGCTGGCCATGGCAGAACACTGACATTCCTGTCTTGCAGGAAATAATGCACAGAATGAGCAGTATAGCTTGTGGCATTGTCTTGCTGGAGGCTCATGTCATGATGAGCCTGCAGGAAGGGTACCACGTGAGGGAGGCGGATGTCATCCCTGTAACGCACAGCGTTGAGATTGCCTGCAATGACAACAAGCTCAGTCCGATGATGCCGTGTCAGGGCCCAACCTTACCCGGAAATACACAGCCTATTATAAAGCATCTATTCCCAAATAACCCAGAGGCACATACTTCACACAAAACCATCTCAGAACTGCTCACATCCTGTTCAGCCACCTTGTTGGGCAGAACAAAACATGAACAACATTCCCAAAGCTGTACTCATCCCTTTGTCTCCTCCCACCACCTCATGGACTCCACCCCTCCCTCCCTTACACTCCTTCCACCACCCCCCTCCCACCTCCTTCCACCAACCCTCCCACCCCCCTCCTTCCACCACCCCCCTCCCACCTCCTTCCACCAACCCTCCCAACCCCCTCCTTCCACCACCCCCCTCCCACCTCCTCCCACCTCCTTCCACCAACCCTCCCACCCCCCTCCTTCCACCACCCCCCTCCCACCTCCTTCCACCAACCCTCCCACCCCCCTCCTTCCACCACCGCCCTCCCACCTCCTTCCACCAACCCTCCCACCCCCCTCCTTCCACCACCCCTCCCTCCAACTCCTTCCTTTGATTTATTGGTTGATGTATTGGTTGGTTGATTTATTATTTGGTTGGTTGATTGATTTATTGGTTGGTTGGTGGGTTGATTGATTTATGTATTGGTTGGTTGATTTATTATTTGGTTGGTTGATTGATTTATTGGTTGGTTGGTGGGTTGATTGATTTATGTATTGATTGGTTGATGTATTGATGTTTTGATTAATTGATTTCAGATCCATGTGAAGAGAGGGGAGCATCTGAAAGCAGCTCGCATGCTCATCGAGTTTCCAACAACGTCAGCAAATTCCCCTCCATTGAGTAACACACACACAGACAAAGACACAGACACACCCTGACACACACAATATGACGGGTTGTTAAAATAGATCTGATGTGTTTATCTCTCTGTCTGTCTAGCTGCAGTCTGATACAGGTAAACACACACACTGTTCCAGCTACCTGCATAGACACACAAGGAAGGAATGGGGAGGGAGGGGTGGAGGAAAGAGTGTGGAGGGAGGGGTGGACAGAGTGGGAGGGAGGGGTGGTGGAAGGAGTAGGGAGGGAGGGGTGGTGGAAGGAGTAGGGAGGGAGGGGTGGTGGAAGGAGTAGGGAGGGAGGGGTGGAGAAGGAGTAGGGTGTGAGGGGTGGAAGGAGTGGAAGGTAGGGGAGAAAGGAGTAGGGAGGGAGGGGTGGAAGGAGTGGAAGGTAGGGGAGGAAGGAGTAGGGAGGGAGGGGTGGAAGGAGTGGGAGGGAGGGGTGGAAGGAGTGGGAGGGAGGGGTGGAAGGAGTGGGAGGGAGGGGTGGAAGGAGTAGGAGGGAGGGGTGGAAGGAGTGGAAGTTAGGGGTGGAAGGAGTGGGAGGGAGGGGTGGAAGGGAGGGGTGGAAGGACTGGAAAGTAGGGGTGGAAGGAGTGGAGGGAGGGGTGGAAGGACTGGAAGATAGGGGTGGAAGGAGTAGGAGGGAGGGGTGGAAGGAGTGGAGGGAGGGGTGGAAGGAGTAGGAGGGAGGGGTGAAAGGAGTGGAAGGTAGGGGTGGAAGGAGTGGAAGGTAGGGGTGGAAGGAGTAGGGAGGGAGGGGTGGAAGGACTGGAAGGTAGGGGTGGAAGGACTGGAAGGTAGGGGTGGAAGGAGTAGGGAGAGAGGGGTGGAAGGACTGGAAGGTAGGGGTGGAAAGAGTGGGAGGGAGGGGTGGAAGGAGTAGGGAGGGAGGGGTGGAAGGAGTGGAGGGAGGGGTGGAAGGACTGGAAGGTAGGGGTGGAAGGAGTGGAAGGTAGGGGTGGAAGGAGTGGGAGAGAGGGGTGGGAGGGGTGGAAGGAGTTGGAGGGAGGGGTGGTGGAAGGAGGGGGGTGGGAGGGTTGGTGGAAGGAGGTGGAAGGGGGGGGTGGAAGGAGTGGAAGGGAGGGAGGGGTGGAGTCCATGAGGTGGTGGGAGGAGACGATAGGATGAGTACAGCTTTGGGAATGTTGTGAAACAGGATGTGAGCAGATCTGAGATGGTTTTGTGGGAAGCATGTGCCTCTGGGTTTCTGGGGAATAGATACCTGTGTGTTTATGGGTCAGGTTAGGCCCTGACTGTTTGTGTTGTTGAGAGGATTCTAGAACAGGTCAGTTGGTTTCTTACTGTCACATGAGGATTCTAGAACAGGTCAGTTGGTTTCTTACCTTCACATGAGGACTATTTCTGTCTAATAAATACCTTTTGTGGGGATAAACTCATTCTGATTGGCTGGGCCTGGCTGCAAGTGGTCGGCCTATCCCCTCCCAGGCCCACCCATGGCAACACTACTGCCCAGTCATGTGACATCCATATATTAGGGCTTAATGAATATTTAAATTGAATGAATTCCTTCTACGAAGGTTGTTCAGTGTTTTTGATTGGCTCACAATGTTATGAATAACAATGAGGAGGATGAAAATCAAACTGATTATGAGGAAAACATCACGGTTTTTAAAACATCAAAATAACAAACTCTCGTCTCCAGACTTATACTGAGTAACAGTTCATATAACAACTAGCGACCTCACCAAGAGATTAAAACCTTTTGGTATAATGGTTTTGGAATGACAGTCACAGGCACTTGGGTTTGAGTCCCACTCAGGGTATTCCTTTAATTAACTATACTGGTGTCAGAAATTGGATAACACCACTGAAAGCATGTCCTGGCTGAGTTGTCGTCACAATAAGCTGTGTTCGAGGAAAAAACTGTGTTAGAATACCCATACTAAAATACTATCTACTATATACTTAATGAGTATTTACCATGTACTATTAGTTCATAAGTGTGGTTAGTATGAGTATTTACCATGTACTATTAGTTCATAAGTGTGGCTAGTATGAGTATTTGAACAAAACTACAGTCAGGGATGGAAAGTGAGCTAGCCCACTAGCCCGAGGCTACTACCTTTCAGACCAGACAACTAGGCAACACTAGACCGAGGCTTTCAGACCAGACTAGTAGACCCACTAGCCCAAGGCAAATACCTTGCAGACCCATTAGCCCGAGGCTACTACCTTTCAGACCAGACAACTAGGCAACACTAGCCCGAGGCTACTACCTTTCAGACCAGACTAGTAGACCCACTAGCCCGAGGCTACTACCTTTCAGACCAGACTAGTAGAACCCACTAGCCCGAGGTTACTACCTTTCAGACCAGACTAGTAGACCGAATAGCCCGAGGCTACTACCTTTCAGACCAGACAACTAGGCAACACTAGCCCGAGGCTACTACCTTTCAGACCAGACTAGTAGACCCATTAGCCCGAGGCTACTACCTTTCAGACCAGACAACTAGGCAACACTAGACCGAGGCTACTACCTTTCAGACCAGACTTGTGGACCCACTAGAGCAAAGCTACTACCTTTCAGACCAGACTAGTAGACCGTTTAGCCCGAGGTTACTACCTTTCAGACCAGACCAGTAGACCCACTAGAGCAAAGCTACTACCTTTCAGACCAGACTTGTGGACCCACTAGAGCAAAGCTACTACCTTTCAGACCAGACTAGTCTAGTATGTATAGTATAGTATAGTGTGCCCATCTAACCAGTGTGCCCATCTAACCCATCTAACCAGCTGGTCCAATGATAGTACTCTATAAACCATTCCCTAAAGGTAAAGAACTACAGACCATTCACTAGAGGTTAAGAACTATAGACCATTCACTAGAGGTAAAATACTACAGACAATTCATTAGAGGTAAAGTACTAAAGAACTGTAGACCATTCACTAGAGGTATAGAACTATAGACCATTCACTAGAGGTAAAGATCTATAGACCATTCACTAGAGGTAAGAACTATAGACCATTCACTAGATCTATAGAACTATAGACCATTCACTAGAGGTAAAGATCTATAGACCATTCACTAGAGGTAAAGAACTATAGAACTATAGACCATTCACTAGAGGTATAGAACTATAGACCATTCACTAGAGGTAAAGAACTATAGACCATTCACTAGAGGTAAGAACTATAGACCATTCACTAGAGGTAAGAACTATAGACCATTCACTAGATCTATAGAACTATAGACCATTCACTAGAGGTAAAGATCTATAGACCATTCACTAGAGGTAAAGAACTATAGACCATTCACTAGAGGTATAGAACTATAGACCATTCACTAGAGGTATAGAACTATAGACCATTCACTAGAGGTAAAGAACTATAGAACTATAGACCATTCACTAGAGATATAGAACTATAGACCATTCACTAGAGGTAAAGAACTATAGAACTATAGACCATTCACTAGAGGTATAGAACTATAGACCATTCACTAGAGGTATAGAACTATAGACCATTCACTAGAGGTATAGAACTATAGACCATTCACTAGAGGTAAAGAACTATAGAACTATAGACCATTCACTAGAGGTACAGAACTATAGACCATTCACTAGAGGTAAAGAACTATAGAACTATAGACCATTCACTAGAGGTATAGAACTATAGACCATTCACTAGAGGTAAGAACTATAGACCATTCACTAGAGGTAAAGTACTATAGACCATTCACTAGAGGTAAAGAACTATAGACCATTCACTAGAGGTAAAGAACTATAGACCATTCACTAGAGGTAAAGAACTATAGAACTATAGACCATTCACTAGAGGTATAGAACTATAGACCATTCACTAGAGGTAAGAACTATAGACCATTCACTAGAGGTAAAGAACTATAGACCATTCACTAGAGGTAAAGAACTATAGACCATTCACTTGAGGTATAGATCTATAGACCATTCAATAGAGGTAAAGAACTATAGAACTATAGACCATTCACTAGAGGTAAGAACTATAGACCATTCACTAGAGGTAAAGAACTATAGACCATTCACTAGAGGTAAAGAACTATAGAACTATAGACCATTCACTAGAGGTAAAGAACTATAGACCATTCACTAGAGGTATAGAACTATAGACCATTCACTAGAGGTAAAGAACTATAGACCTATAGACCATTCACTAGAGGTATAGAACTATAGACCATTCACTAGAGGTATAGAACTATAGACCATTCACTAGAGGTAAAGAACTATAGACCCTTCACTAGAGGTAAAGAACTATAGACCATTCACTAGAGGTAAAGAACTATAGAACTATAGACCATTCACTAGAGGTAAAGAACTATAGACCTATAGACCATTCACTAGAGGTATAGAACTATAGACCATTCACTAGAGGTAAAGAACTATAGACCTATAGACCATTCACTAGAGGTATAGAACTATAGACCATTCACTAGAGGTAAGAACTATAGACCATTCACTAGAGGTAAAGAACTATAGACCATTCACTAGAGGTAAAGAACTATAGACCATTCACTAGAGGTAAGAACTATAGACCATTCACTAGATGTATAGAACTATAGAACTATAGACCATTCACTAGAGGTATAGAACTATAGACCATTCACTAGAGGTAAAGAACTATAGACCTATAGACCATTCACTAGAGGTAAAGAACTATAGACCATTCACTAGAGGTATAGAACTATAGACCATTCACTAGAGGTAAGAACTATAGAACTATAGACCATTCACTAGAGGTATAGAACTATAGAACTATAGACCATTCACTAGAGGTATAGAACTATAGAACTATAGACCATTCACTAGAGGTAAAGAACTATAGACCATTCACTAGAGGTAAAGAACTATAGACCATTCACTAGAGGTAAAGATCTATAGACCATTCACTAGAGGTAAAGAACTATAGACCATTCACTAGAGGTAAAGAACTATAGACCATTCACTAGAGGTATAGAACTATAGACCATTCACTAGAGGTATAGAACTATAGACCATTCACTAGAGGTATAGAACTATAGACCATTCACTAGAGGTATAGAACTATAGACCATTCACTAGAGGTATAGAACTATATAACTATAGACCATTCACTAGAGGTAAAGAACTATAGACCATTCACTAGAGGTTAAGAACTATAGACCATTCACTAGAGGTAAAATACTACAGACAATTCATTAGAGGTAAAGTACTAAAGAACTGTAGACCATTCACTAGAGGTATAGAACTATAGACCATTCACTAGAGGTAAAGATCTATAGACCATTCACTAGAGGTAAGAACTATAGACCATTCACTAGATCTATAGAACTATAGACCATTCACTAGAGGTAAAGATCTATAGACCATTCACTAGAGGTAAAGAACTATAGAACTATAGACCATTCACTAGAGGTATAGAACTATAGACCATTCACTAGAGGTAAAGAACTATAGACCATTCACTAGAGGTAAGAACTATAGACCATTCACTAGAGGTAAGAACTATAGACCATTCACTAGATCTATAGAACTATAGACCATTCACTAGAGGTAAAGATCTATAGACCATTCACTAGAGGTAAAGAACTATAGACCATTCACTAGAGGTATAGAACTATAGACCATTCACTAGAGGTATAGAACTATAGACCATTCACTAGAGGTAAAGAACTATAGAACTATAGACCATTCACTAGAGATATAGAACTATAGACCATTCACTAGAGGTAAAGAACTATAGAACTATAGACCATTCACTAGAGGTATAGAACTATAGACCATTCACTAGAGGTATAGAACTATAGACCATTCACTAGAGGTATAGAACTATAGACCATTCACTAGAGGTAAAGAACTATAGAACTATAGACCATTCACTAGAGGTACAGAACTATAGACCATTCACTAGAGGTAAAGAACTATAGAACTATAGACCATTCACTAGAGGTATAGATCTATAGACCATTCACTAGAGGTAAGAACTATAGACCATTCACTAGAGGTAAAGTACTATAGACCATTCACTAGAGGTAAAGAACTATAGACCATTCACTAGAGGTAAAGAACTATAGACCATTCACTAGAGGTAAAGAACTATAGAACTATAGACCATTCACTAGAGGTATAGAACTATAGACCATTCACTAGAGGTAAGAACTATAGACCATTCACTAGAGGTAAAGAACTATAGACCATTCACTAGAGGTAAAGAACTATAGACCATTCACTTGAGGTATAGATCTATAGACCATTCAATAGAGGTAAAGAACTATAGAACTATAGACCATTCACTAGAGGTAAGAACTATAGACCATTCACTAGAGGTAAAGAACTATAGACCATTCACTAGAGGTAAAGAACTATAGAACTATAGACCATTCACTAGAGGTAAAGAACTATAGACCATTCACTAGAGGTATAGAACTATAGACCATTCACTAGAGGTAAAGAACTATAGACCTATAGACCATTCACTAGAGGTATAGAACTATAGACCATTCACTAGAGGTATAGAACTATAGACCATTCACTAGAGGTAAAGAACTATAGACCCTTCACTAGAGGTAAAGAACTATAGACCATTCACTAGAGGTAAAGAACTATAGAACTATAGACCATTCACTAGAGGTAAAGAACTATAGACCTATAGACCATTCACTAGAGGTATAGAACTATAGACCATTCACTAGAGGTAAAGAACTATAGACCTATAGACCATTCACTAGAGGTATAGAACTATAGACCATTCACTAGAGGTAAGAACTATAGACCATTCACTAGAGGTAAAGAACTATAGACCATTCACTAGAGGTAAAGAACTATAGACCATTCACTAGAGGTAAGAACTATAGACCATTCACTAGATGTATAGAACTATAGAACTATAGACCATTCACTAGAGGTATAGAACTATAGACCATTCACTAGAGGTAAAGAACTATAGACCTATAGACCATTCACTAGAGGTAAAGAACTATAGACCATTCACTAGAGGTATAGAACTATAGACCATTCACTAGAGGTAAGAACTATAGAACTATAGACCATTCACTAGAGGTATAGAACTATAGAACTATAGACCATTCACTAGAGGTATAGAACTATAGAACTATAGACCATTCACTAGAGGTAAAGAACTATAGACCATTCACTAGAGGTAAAGAACTATAGACCATTCACTAGAGGTAAAGATCTATAGACCATTCACTAGAGGTAAAGAACTATAGACCATTCACTAGAGGTAAAGAACTATAGACCATTCACTAGAGGTATAGAACTATAGACCATTCACTAGAGGTATAGAACTATAGACCATTCACTAGAGGTATAGAACTATAGACCATTCACTAGAGGTATAGAACTATAGACCATTCACTAGAGGTATAGAACTATATAACTATAGACCATTCACTAGAGGTAAAGAACTATAGACCATTCACTAGAGGTATAGAACTATAGACCATTCACTAGAGGTATAGAACTATAGACCATTCACTAGAGGTAAAGAACTATAGACCATTCACTAGAGGTAAAGAACTATAGACCATTCACTAGAGGTATAGAACTATAGACCATTCACTAGAGGTATAGAACTATAGACCATTCACTAGAGGTATAGAACTATAGACCATTCACTAGAGGTATAGAACTATAGACCATTCACTAGAGGTATAGAACTATATAACTATAGACCATTCACTAGAGGTAAAGAACTATAGACCATTCACTAGAGGTATAGAACTATATAACTATAGACCATTCACTAGAGGTAAAGAACTATAGACCATTCACTAGAGGTAAAGAACTATAGACCATTCACTAGAGGTATAGAACTATAGACCATTCACTAGAGGTATAGAACTATAGAACTATAGACCATTCACTAGAGGTATAGAACTATAGACCATTCACTAGAGGTATAGAACTATAGAACTATAGACCATTCACTAGAGGTATAGATCTATAGACCATTCACTAGAGGTAAAGAACTATAGACCTATAGACCATTCACTAGAGGTAAAAACTATAGATCTATAGACCATTCACTAGAGGTATAGATCTATAGACCATTCACTAGAACTATAGAACTATAGACCATTCACTAGAGGTAAAGATCTATAGACCATTCACTAGAGATAAAGAACTATAGACCATTCACTAGAGGTAAAGATCTATAGACCATTCACTAGAGGTAAAGATCTATAGACCATTCACTAGAGGTAAAGAACTATAGACCATTCACTAGAGGTAAGAACTATAGATCTATAGACCATTCACTAGAGGTAAGAACTATAGATCTATAGACCATTCACTAGAGGTAAAGAACTATAGACCATTCACTAGAGGTAAAGAACTATAGACCATTCACTAGAGGTAAGAACTATAGACCATTCACTTGAGGTATAGATCTATAGACCATTCACTAGAGGTATAGAACTATAGAACTATAGACCATTCACTAGTTGTATAGAACTATAGAACTATAGACCATTCACTAGAGGTCAAAAACTACAGACCATTCACTAGAGGTAAGAACTATAGACCATTCACTAGAGGTAAAGAACTACAGACCATTCACTAGAGGTAAGAACTATAGACCATTCACTAGAGGTATAGATCTATAGACCATTCACTAGAGGTATAGAACTATAGAACTATAGACCATTCACTAGTTGTATAGAACTATAGAACTATAGACCATTCACTAGTTGTATAGAACTATAGAACTATAGACCATTCACTAGAGGTCAAAAACTACAGACCATTCACTAGAGGTAAAGAACTACAGACCATTCACTAGAGGTAAGAACTATAGACCATTCACTAGAGGTATAGATCTATAGACCATTCACTAGAGGTATAGAACTATAGAACTATAGACCATTCACTAGTTGTATAGAACTATAGAACTATAGACCATTCACTAGAGGTCAAAAACTACAGACCATTCACTAGAGGTAAAGAACTACAGACCATTCACTAGAGGTAAAGAACTATAGACCATTCACTAGAGGTAAAGAAGTATAGACCCTTCAAGATATAAAACTGTATTTTTTTGTGAAGAATCAACAACAAGTGGGACACAATCATGAAGTGGAACGACATTTATTGGATATTTCAAACTTTTTTAACAAATCAAAAACTGAAAAATTGGGCGTGCATTCCGTTGTTTGGCTTTGAAACAACGTCCACGAGGACCATGTTTCGCACTCAGTTTCAACCTGCGTCTTCAAAAATGTTTGCCTAACAAAAGCACGATACTGTTTTGATGATCCGAGTTTGATGTGATTTTCATAACGCATTCGCATTGATATCAGAATGGTTACAGGGACAATAGAGCCCTGGGTACCAGGACATTAGGACCTGATGGAGGGACAATAGAGCCCTGGGTACCAGGACATTAGGACATGAAGAAGGGACAATAGAGCCCTGATTACCAGGACATTATGACCTGATGGAGGGACAATAGAGCCCTGGGTACCAGACCATTAGGACCTGATGGAGGGACAATAGAGCCCTGGGTACCAGGACATTAGGACCTGATGGAGGGACAATAGAGCCCTGAGTACCAGGTCATTAGGACCTGATGGAGGGACAATAGAGCCCTGGGTACCAGGACATTAGGACCTGATGGAGGGACAATAGAGCCCTGGGTACCAGGACATTAGGACATGAAGAAGGGACAATAGAGCCCTGGGTACCAGGACATTAGGACCTGATGGAGGGACAATAGAACCCTGGGTACCAGGACATTAGGACCTGATGGAGGGACAATAGAGCCCTGGGTACCAGGACATTAGGACCTGATGGAGGGACAATAGAGCCCTGGGTACCAGGACATTAGGACCTGATGGAGGGACAATAGAGCCCTGGGTACCAGGACATTAGGACCTGATGGAGGGACAATAGAGCCCTGGGTACCAGGACATTAGGACCTGATGGAGGGACAATAGAGCCCTGGGTACCAGGACATTAGGACCTGATGGAGGGACAATAGAGCCCTGATTACCAGGACATTAGGACCTGACGGAGGGACAATAGAGCCCTGGGTACCAGGACATTAGGACCTGATGGAGGGACAATAGAGCCCTGATTACCAGGACATTAGGACCTGACGGAGGGACAATAGAGCCCTGGGTACCAGGACATTAGGACCTGATGGAGGGACAATAGAGCCCTGATTACCAGGACATTATGACCTGATGGAGGGACAATAGAGCCCTGGGTACCAGGACATTAGGACCTGATGGAGGGACAATAGAGCCCTGATTACCAGGACATTATGACCTGATGGAGGGACAATAGAGCCCTGGGTACCAGGACATTAGGACCTGATGGAGGGACAATAGAGCCCTGATTACCAGGACATTATGACCTGATGGAGGGACAATAGAGCCCTGGGTACCAGGATATTAGGACCTGATGGAGGGACAATAGAGCCCTGGGTACCAGGACATTAGGACCTGATGGAGGGACAATAGAGCCCTGGGTACCAGGTCATTAGGACATGACGGTCGTTAATGAGTTGGGTACCAGGTCATTAGGACATGAAGAAGGGACAATAGAGCCCTGAGTACCAGGACATTAGGACCTGATGGAGGGACAATAGAGCCCTGAGTACCAGACCATTAGGACCTGATGTATGTTATACCCAGCCTTGTCTCAGGGTAGTAAGATGTTGATATCCCTCTAGTGGTGTTGGGGCTGTGGGCATCTTGCCTGGTTGGCCCTGTCCGGAGGTAACTTTAGATGGTGCCCTGAACCCCCCTGTCTCAGAGCCCAGTATCTATGTTGCATAGCCAGGGAGTTAAGGCCAGTCTGTCTGATCTGGGGTATTGAACCCTGACCTGTTCACAGGACCTTAAGGTTCACATGTAGCCTACTCTCTATCTGCCTAAATCTCTATCTAGCCTAAATCTCTATCTGGTACAGCCAGAAGAGGACTGGCCCACCGCTCAGAGCCTGGTTCCTCTGGTCTACCCAGTACAGCCAGAAGAGCACTGACCCACCCCTCAGAGCCTGGTTCCTCTGGTCTACCCAGTACAGCAAGAAGAGGACTGGCCCACCCCTCAGAGCCTGGTTCCTCTGGTCTACCCAGTACAGCCAGAAGAGGACTGGCCCACCCCTCAGAGCCTGGTTCCTCTGGTCTACCCAGTACAGCCAGAAGAGGACTGTCCCACCCCTTAGAGCCTGGTTCCTCTGGTCTACCCAGTACAGCCAGAAGAGGACTGGCCCACCCCTCAGAGCCTGGTTCCTCTGGTCTACCCAGTACAGCCAGAAGAGGACTGGCCCACCCCTCAGAGCCTGGTTCCTCTGGTCTACCCAGTACAGCTAGAAGAGGACTGGCCCACCCCTCAGAGCCTGGTTCCTCTGGTCTACCCAGTACAGCCAGAAGAGGACTGGCCCACCCCTCAGAGCCTGGTTCCTCTCTAGGTTTCTAATCTCCACCAGGCACAGCCAGAAGAGGACTGGCCCACCCCTCAGAGCCTGGTTCCTCTCTAGGTTTCTAATCTCCACCAGGCACAGCCAGAAGAGGACTGGCCCACCCCTCAGAGCCTGGTTCCTCTCTAGGTTTCTAATCTCCACCAGGCACAGCCAGAAGAGGACTGGCCCACCCCTCAGAGCCTGGTTCCTGTCTAGGTTTCTTCCTAGGTTCCTGCCTTTCTAGGGAGGTTTTTCCTAGCCACTGTGCTTCCACAGCTGCATTGCTTGCTGTTTGGTGTTTTTAGGCTGGATTTCTGTACAGCACTTTGTGACGTCAGCTGATGTAAGAAGGGCTTTATGAATAAATGTGATTGATCCCTCACTTTGTATTCGTTGTTTGTTTTCAGCTGGGTTTGAACAAACATCATAACACTGAGGGTGTGGTTAAGGTAGTCTAAGAGTCACTTTTTGACTTTGGTTAGTCGTTTTGCGGGTCTTGTAGGTGGATACATTTTTTTGAAATGCATGATTGACGCTCGTGAATGGCAGGCGAAAAACGAGTCCAGCAAGTTAGAAAAAATTACAAGTCTAGTTTTCCGTCATCGTACAAAACCCCCTCTGCCCAGGAGTTGCTCATCTTTAGTTCTCAGAAAGAGAGGAGAAGTTATTTGTGCATATTTTCTCATCTGAGTAGTCTACAGGTCCTAGCTGACACAACGTCTCTGATATTCTCAGGTAGGAAGCAGCTTCTGTGAATTTGATTGTCATGATTGCTTGTTCAAATTGTTTATACAGTTTTCTTCCTATTTCAAGGCATTAGTAGTCTTAGACCTACCTATGCAACTGAAAGCTCCATCTGTTATTAACGGGATGCTATAGGTGTAAACCCATAGATGTAGGCTAACTGTTGCCATCTGTTATTAACGGGATGCTATAGGTGTAAACCCATAGATGTAGGCTAACTGTTGAAATCTGTTATTAACGGGATGCTATAGGTGTAAACCCATAGATGTAGGCTAACTG
Source organism: Oncorhynchus mykiss (assembly GCF_013265735.2). NCBI lineage: Eukaryota > Metazoa > Chordata > Actinopteri > Salmoniformes > Salmonidae > Oncorhynchus > Oncorhynchus mykiss. The sequence goes on from NC_048574.1 coordinate 82,481,646, forward strand.
TTGAAATCTGTTATTAACGGGATGCTATAGGTGTAAACCCATAGATGTAGGTTAACTGTTGCCATCTGTTATTAACGGGATGCTATAGGTGTAAACCCATAGATGTAGGTTAACTGTTGCCATCTGTTATTAACGGGATGCTATAGGTGTAAACCCATAGATGTAGGCTAACTGTTGCCATCTGTTATTAACGGGATGCTATAGGTGTAAACCCATAGATGTAGGCTAACTGTTGCCATCTGTTATTAACGGGATGCTATAGGTGTAAACCCATAGATGTAGGCTAACTGTTGCCATCTGTTATTAACGGGATGCTATAGGTGTAAACCCATAGATGTAGGCTAACTGTTGCCATCTGTTATTAACGGGATGCTATAGGTGTAAACCCATAGATGTAGGCTAACTGTTGCCATCTGTTATTAACGGGATGCTATAGGTGTAAACCCATAGATGTAGGCTAACTGTTGCCATCTGTTTTTAATGGGACACTATAGGTGTAAACCTATACATGTAGGCTAACTGTTGCCATCTGTTATTAACGGGATGCTATATTTGTAAACCCATAGATGTAGGCTAACTGTTGCCATCTGTTTTTAATGGGACACTATAGGTGTAAACCTATAGATGTAGGCTAACTGTTGTCATCTGTTATTAACGGGATGCTATAGGTGTAAACCCATTAGTGTAGGGATTGCTTGACGGGATATTTTTATAGAGGTGCAGAATTGTTGATGTAGCTTCACCAGGGCCAATCAGATTCACAATTTAGAGAGGGAGAGAGAGATATAGAGAGATAGAGAGAGAGAGAGAAGGAGAGAGAGAGAGAGAGAGGGATAGAGAGAGAGAGAGAGAGAGATAGAGATGGTGAGAGAGATATAGAGAGATGGGGAGAGAGAGAGAGATGGAGATATATATATATATATATATATATATATAGACAGAGAGAGAGAGAGAGAGAGAGAGAGAGAGAGAGAGAGAGAGAGAGAGAGAGAGAGATGGTGAGAGAGATGTAGAGAGATGGAGAGAGAGAGAGAGAAGGAGAGAGAGAGAGAGAGAGGGATAGAGAGAGAGAGAGAGAGAGAGAGAGAGAGAGAGAGAGAGAGAGAGAGAGAGAGAGAGAGAGAGAGAGAGAGAGATGGAGCGAGAGATATAGAGAGATGAGATGAAAGGGAGGTGTGGTCAGAAGGGGAGAAAGAAACAGGTTGGACTCACTTCCACTTAACATTGTTAAGATAACTACCCCACTGAATCAATGACTTTAAGATAATTACCACACTGAATAAATGACTTTAAGATAATTACCACACTGAATCAATGACTTTAAGATAATTACCACACTGAATCAATGACTTTAAGATAACTACCACACTGAATAAATGACATTAAGATAACTACCACACTGAATCAATGACTTTAAGATATCTACCACACTGAATCAATGACTTTTAGATAAGTACCACACTGAATAAATGACTTTAAGATAACGACCACACTGAATCAATGACTTTAAGATAACTACCACACTGAATAAATGACTTTAAGATAATTACCACACTGAATCAATGACTTTAAGATAATTACCAAAAAATAAATGACTTTAAGATAATTACCACACTGAATAATTGACTTTAAGATAATTACCACACTGAATCAATGACTTTAAGATAACTACCACACTGAATAAATGACATTAAGATAACTACCACACTGAATCAATGACTTTTAGATAAGTACCACACTGAATAAATGACTTTAATATAACTACCACACTGAATCAATGACTTTAAGATATCTACCACACTGAATCAATGACTTTTAGATAAGTACCACACTGAATAAATGACTTTAATTAAGATAGCTACCACACTGAATCAATGAGTTTTGAGGCTGGTTAGGATTTACACCTTTAAAGGCCTTCTCTACACCTTCAGAGGATGGGTCGTCCTTCACAAGCTGACAAGAACTGTTGCCTAGTCTGGTAATTACAAGGCTAGAAAGGGGGATAACTTTTTGGGAACGTCCAGTCAGTCTTTGGTAGTTTGATAATGTTGTAAAAAATTATATATATATATACTTGATTACTGGTAACCTTAGCAACACTTATTTTCTCTTCTGGGCTCCCGAGTGACGCGGCGGTCTAAGGCACTACGTCTCAGCAGCTTGAGGCGTCACTACAGACAGCCGTTTCGAATCCAGGCTGTATGACAACCGGCCGTGATTGGGAGTCCCATAGGGCGGCGAACAAGGCCCAGGGTTGTCCCGGTTTGGCCGGTGTAGGCCGTCGTTGTAAATAATAATTTATTCTTAACTGACTTGCCTAGTTAAATAAAGGTTACATTAAAATAAACTGTATATAGGGAATAGTGTGCCTAAGTAGTGCACTATACTGTATATAGGGAATAGGGTACCTAAGTAGTGCACTATACTGTATATAGGGAATAGGGTGCCTAAGTAGTGCACTATACTGTATATAGGGAATAGGGTGCCTAAGTAGTGCACTATACTGTATATAGGGAATAGGGTGCCTAAGTAGTGCACTATACTGTATATAGGGAATAGGGTGCCTAAGTAGTGCACTATACTGTATATAGGGGATAGGGTGCCGATGTAGTGCACTATACTGTATATAGGGAATAGGGTGCCTAAGTAGTGCACTATATTGTATATAGGGAATAGGGTGCCTAAGTAGTGTACTATACTGTATATAGGGAATAGGGTGCCTAAGTAGTGTACTATACTGTATATAGGGAATAGGGTGCCTAAGTAGT
>NC_048574.1:82489413-82679413 GCF_013265735.2 Oncorhynchus mykiss
CCGCTCCTGCAGCAGCTGTCACCACCACCGCCCCTGCAGCAGCTGTCACCACCACCGCTCCTGTAGCAGCTGGTACCACCACCGCTCTAGCAGCAGCTGTTACCACCACCGCTCCTGCAGCAGCTGTCACCACCACCGCTCCTGCAGCAGCTGGTACCACCACCGCTCTAGCAGCAGCTGTTACCACCACCGCTCCTGCAGCAGCTGTCACCACCACAGTTCCTGCAGCAGCTGTCACCACCACCGCTCCTGCAGCAGCTGTCACCACCACCGCTCCTGCAGCAGCTGTCACCACCACCGCTCCTGCAGCAGCTGGTACCACCACCGCTCCTGCAGCAGCTGTCACCACCACCGCCCCTGCAGCAGCTGGTACCACCACGGCTCCTGCAGCTGATGTCACCACCACCGCCCCTGCAGCAGCTGGTACCACCACCGCTCCTGCAGCAGCTGTTACCACCACCGCCCCTGCAGCAGCTGTCACCACCACCGCTCCTGCAGCAGCTGTTACCACCACCGCCCCTGCAGCAGCTGTTACCACCACGGCTCCTGCAGCTGCTGTCACCACCACCGCCCCTGCAGCAGCTGGTACCACCACCGCTCCTGCAGCAGCTGTCACTACCACCGCCCCTACAGCAGCTGTCACCACCACCGCCCCTGCAGCAGTTGTCACCACCACCGCTCCTGCAGCAGCTGTTACCACCACCGCCCCTGCAGCAGCTGGTACCACCACGGCTCCTGCAGCTGCTGTCACCACCACCGCCCCTGCAGCAGCTGGTACCACCACCGCTCCTGTAGCAGCTGGTACCACCATCTCTCCTGTAGCAGCTGTCACTACCACCGCCCCTACAGCAGCTGTCACCACCACCGCCCCTGCAGCAGCTGTCACCACCACCGCTCCTGCAGCAGCTGTTACCACCACCGCCCCTGCAGCAGCTGGTACCACCACGGCTCCTGCAGCTGCTGTCACCACCACCGCCCCTGCAGCAGCTGGTACCACCACCGCTCCTGCAGCAGCTGTTACCACCACCGCTCCTGCAGCAGCTGTCACCACCACCGCTCCTGCAGCAGCTGGTACCACCACCGCTCCTGCAGCAGTTGGTACCACCACCGCTCCTGCAGCAGCTGTCACCACCACCGCTCCTGCAGCAGCTGTCACAACCACCGCCCCTGCAGCAGCTGTCACCACCACCGCCCCTGCAGCAGCTGGTACCACCACCGCTCCTGCAGCAGCTGTTACCACCACCGCCCCTGCAGCAGCTGGTACCACCACCGCCCCTGCAGCAGCAAGTACCACCACCGCTCCTGCAGCAGCTGTCACCACCACCGCACCTGCAGCAGCTGTCACCACCACCGCTCCTGCAGCAGCTGTCACAACCACCGCCCCTGCAGCAGCTGTCACCACCACCGCTCCTGCAGCAGCTGTCACCACCACCGCTCCTGCAGCAGCTGTCACCACCACCGCTCCTGCAGCAGCTGGTACCACCAACGCTCCTGCAGCAGCTGTCACCACCACCGCTCCTGCAGCAGCTGGTACTACCACCGCTCCTGCAGCAGCTGTCACCACCACCGCCCCTGCAGCAGCTGTCACCACCACCGCCCCTGCAGCTGCAAGTACCACCACCGCTCCTGCAGCAGCTGTCACCACCAGCGCTCCTGCAGCAGCTGTCACCACCACCGCTCCTGCAGCAGCTGGCACCACCACCGCTCCTGCAGCAGCTGTTACCACCACCGCTCCTGCAGCAGCTGTCACCACCACCGCTCCTGCAGCCGCTGTCACCACCACCACCCCTGCAGCAGCTGTCACCACCACTCCTCCTGCAGCAGCTGTTACCACCACCGCTCTTGCAGCAGCTGTCACCACCACCGCTCCTGCAGCAGCTGTCACCACCACCGCCCCTGCAGCAGCTGTCACCACCACCGCTCCTGAAGCAGCTGTCACCACCACCGCTCCTGCAGCTGCTGTCACCACCACCGCCCCTGCAGCAGCTGGTACCACCACCGCTCCTGCAGCAGCTGTCACCACCACCGCTCCTGCAGCAGCTGTTACCACCACCGCCCCTGCAGCAGCTGTCACCACCACCGCTCCTGCAGCAGCTGTTACCACCACCGCCCCTGCAGCTGCTGTCACCACCACCGCCCCTGCAGCAGCTGGTACCACCACCGCTCCTGCAGCAGCTGGTACCACCACCGCTCCTGCAGCAGCTGTCACCACCACCGCTCCTGCAGCAGCTGTTACCACCACCACCCCTGCAGCAGCTGTCACCACCACCACCGCCCCTGCAGCAGCTGGTACCACCACCTCTCCTGTAGCAGCTGTCACTACCACCGGCCCTACAGCAGCTGTCACCACCACCGCCCCTGCAGCAGCTGTCACCACCACCGCTCCTGCAGCAGCTGTTACCACCACCGCCCCTGCAGCAGCTGTTACCACCACCGCTCCTGCAGCAGCTGTCACCACCACCGCTCCTGCAGCAGCTGTCACCACCACCGCTCCTGCAGCAGCTGTCACCACCACCGCTCCTGCAGCAGCTGGTACCACCACCGCTCCTGCAGCAGCTGTCACCACCACCGCCCCTGCAGCAGCTGGTACCACCACCGCCCCTGCAGCAGCAAGTACCACCACCGCTCCTGCAGCAGCTGTCACCACCACCGCTCCTGCAGCAGCTGGTACTACCACCGCTCCTGCAGCAGCTGTCACCACCACCGCTCCTGCAGCAGCTGTCACCACCACCGCTCCTGCAGCAGCTGGTACCACCACCGCTCCTGCAGCAGCTGTCACCACCACCGCTCCTGCAGCAGCTGGTACTACCACCGCTCCTGCAGCAGCTGTCACCACCACCGCCCCTGCAGCAGCTGTCACCACCACCGCCCCTGCAGCAGCAAGTACCACCACCGCTCCTGCAGCAGCTGTCACCACCAGCGCTCCTGCAGCAGCTGTCACCACCACCGCTCCTGCAGCAGCTGGCACCACCACCGCTCCTGCAGCAGCTGTTACCACCACCGCTCCTGCAGCAGCTGTCACCACCACCGCTCCTGCAGCCGCTGTCACCACCACCACCCCTGCAGCAGCTGTCACCACCACTCCTCCTGCAGCAGCTGTTACCACCACCGCTCTTGCAGCAGCTGTCACCACCACCGCTCCTGCAGCAGCTGTCACCACCACCGCCCCTGCAGCAGCTGTCTCCACCACCGCTCCTGCAGCCGCTGTCACCACCACCACCCCTGCAGCAGCTGTCACCACCACTCCTCCTGCAGCGGCTGTTACCACCACCGCTCTTGCAGCAGCTGTCACCACCACCGCTCCTGCAGCAGCTGTCACCACCACCGCCCCTGCAGCAGCTGTCACCACCACCGCTCCTGCAGCAGCTGTCACCACCACCGCTCCTGCAGCTGCTGTCACCACCACCGCCCCTGCAGCAGCTGGTACCACCACCGCTCCTGCAGCAGCTGGTACCACCACCGCTCCTGCAGCAGCTGTCACCACCACCGCTCCTGCAGCAGCTGTCACCACCACCGCTCCTGCAGCAGCTGTCACCACCACCGCCCCTGCAGCAGCTGTCACCACCACCGCTCCTGCAGCAGCTGTCACCACCACCGCTCCTGCAGCAGCTGTCACCACCACCGCTCCTGCAGCAGCTGGTAGCACTACCGCTCCTGCAGCAGCTGTCACCACCACCGCTCCTGCAGCAGCTGTCACCACCACCGCCCCTGCGGCAGCTGGTACCACCACCGCTCCTGCAGCAGCTGGTACCACCACCGCTCCTGCAGCAGCTGTCACCACCACCGCTCCTGCAGCAGCTGTCACCACCACCGCTCCTGCAGCAGCTGTCACCACCACCGCTCCTGCAGCAGCTGTCACCACCACCGCTCCTGCAGCTGCTGTCACCACCACCGCCCCTGCGGCAGCTGGTACCACCACCGCTCCTGCAGCAGCTGGTACCACCACCGCTCCTGCAGCACCTGTCACCACCACCGCTCCTGCAGCAGCTGTCACCACCACCGCTTCTGATGCAGCTGTCACCACCACCGCCCCTGCAGCAGCTGTCACCACCACCGCTCCTGCAGCTGCTGTTACCACCACCGCCCCTGCAGCAGCTGTCACCACCACCGCCCCTGCAGCAGCTGGTACCACCACCGCTCCTGCAGCAGCTGTCACCACCACCGCTCCTGCAGCAGCTGGTACCACCACCGCTCCTGCAGCAGCTGTCACCACCACGGCTCCTGCAGCAGCTGTCACCACCACCGCTCCTGCAGCAGCTGTTACCACCACCACCCCTGCAGCAGCTGTCACCACCACCACCGCCCCTGCAGCAGCTGTCACCACCACCGCTCCTGCAGCCGCTGTCACCACCACCACCCCTGCAGCAGCTGTCACCACCACTCCTCCTGCAGCAGCTGTTACCACCACCGCTCTTGCAGCAGCTGTCACCACCACCGCTCCTGCAGCAGCTGTCACCACCACAGCTCCTGCAGCAGCTGTCACAACCACCGCCCCTGCAGCAGCTGTCACCACCACCGGCCCTGCAGCAGCTGGTACCACCACCGCTCCTGCAGCAGCTGTCACCACCACCGCCCCTGCAGCAGCTGTCACCACCACCGCTCCTGCAGCAGCTGTCACCACCACCGCTCCTGCAGCAGCTGTCACCACCACCGCTCCTGCAGCAGCTGGTACCACCACCGCTCCTGCAGCAGCTGTCACCACCACCGCTCCTGCAGCAGTTGTCACCACCACCGCTCCTGCAGCAGCTGTCACCACCACCGCTCCTGCAGCAGCTGTCACCACCACCGCCCCTGCAGCAGCTGGTACCACCACCGCTCCTGCAGCAGCTGGTACCACCACCGCTCCTGCAGCAGCTGTCACCACCACCGCTCCTGCAGCAGCTGTCACCACCACCGCTCCTGCAGCAGCTGGTACCACCACCGCTCCTGCAGCAGCTGTCACCACCACCGCCCCTGCAGCAGCTGGTACCACCACCACTCCTGCAGCAGCTGTCACCACCACCACTCCTCCAGCAGCTGGTACCACCACCACTCCAGCAGCAGCTGTCACCACCACCACTCCTCCAGCAGCTGGTACCACCACAGCTCCTGCAGCAGCTGTCACCACCACCACTCCTCCAGCAGCTATCACCACCACCACTCCAGTAGCAGCTGTCACCACCACCGCCCCTGCAGCAGCTGTCACCACCACCGCCCCTGCAGCAGCTGGTACCACCACTGCTCCTGCAGCAGCTGTCACCACCACCGCTCCTGCAGCAGCTGTCACCACCACCGCTCCTGCAGCAGCTGGTACCACCACCGCTCCTGCAGCAGCTGTCACCACCACCACTCCTCCAGCAGCTGGTACCACCACCACTCCTGCAGCAGCTGTCACCACCACCACTCCTCCAGCAGCTGGTACCACCACCACTCCTGCAGCAGCTGTCACCACCACCACTCCTCCAGCAGCTGGTACCACCACCACTCCTGCAGCAGCTGTCACCACCACCACTCCTCCAGCAGCTGTCACCACCACCACTCCAGTAGCAGCTGTCACCACCACCACTCCTGCAGCAGCTGTTACTACCACCACTCCTCCAGCAGCTGTCACCACCACTCCAGTAGCAGCTGTCACCACCACCACTCCTGCAGCAGCTGTCACCACCACCACTCCTGCAGCAGCTGTCACCACCACCACTCCTGCAGCAGCTGTCACCACCACCACTCCTGCAGCAGCTGTCACCACCACCACTCCAGTAGCAGCTGTCACCACCACCACTCCTGCATCAGCTGTCACCACCACCACTCCTGCAGCAGCTGTCACCACCACCACTCAGACAGCAGCTGTCACCACCACCAATCCTGCAGCAGCTGGTACCACCACCACTCCTGCAGCAGCTGGTACCACCACCACTCCTGCAGCAGCTGGTACCACCACCACTCCTGCAGCAGCTGTCACTACCACCACTCCTGCAGCAGCTGGTACCACCACTCCTCCAGCAGCTGGTACCACCACCACTCCTGCAGCAGCTGGTACCACCACCACCACTCTTGCAGCAGCTGGTACCACCACCACTCCTGCAGCAGCTGGTACCACCACCACTCCTGTAGCAGCTGGTACCACCACCACCACTACTCTTGCAGCAGCTGGTACCACCACCACTCCTGCAGCAGCTGTCACTACCACCACTCCTGCAGCAGCTGGTACCACCACCACTCCTGTAGCAGCTGGTACCACCACCACCACTCTTGCAGCAGCTGGTACCACCACCACTCCTGCAGCAGCTGGTACCACCACCACTCCTGCAGCAGCTGTTACCACCACCACTCCTTCAGCAGCTGGTACGACCACCACTCCTGCAGCAGCTGGTACCACCACCACCACTCTTGCAGCAGCTGGTACCACCACCTCTCCTGCAGCAGCTGGTACCACCACCACCACTCTTGCAGCAGCTGGTACCACCACCACCATTCCTTCAGCAGCTGGTACCACCACCACTCCTGCAGCAGCTGGTACCACCACTCCTCCAGCAGCTGGTACCACCACCACTCCTGCAGCAGCTGGTACCACCACCACCACTCTTGCAGCAGCTGGTACCACCACCACTCCTGCAGCAGCTGGTACCACCACCACTCCTGTAGCAGCTGGTACCACCACCACCACTACTCTTGCAGCAGCTGGTACCACCACCACTCCTGCAGCAGCTGTCACTACCACCACTCCTGCAGCAGCTGGTACCACCACCACTCCTGTAGCAGCTGGTACCACCACCACCACTCTTGCAGCAGCTGGTACCACCACCACTCCTGCAGCAGCTGGTACCACCACCACTCCTGCAGCAGCTGTTACCACCACCACTCCTTCAGCAGCTGGTACGACCACCACTCCTGCAGCAGCTGGTACCACCACCACCACTCTTGCAGCAGCTGGTACCACCACCTCTCCTGCAGCAGCTGGTACCACCACCACCACTCTTGCAGCAGCTGGTACCACCACCACCATTCCTTCAGCAGCTGGTACCACCACCACTCCTGCAGCAGCTGGTACCACCACTCCTCCAGCAGCTGGTACCACCACCACTCCTGCAGCAGCTGGTACCACCACCACCACTCTTGCAGCAGCTGGTACCACCACCACTCCTGCAGCAGCTGGTACCACCACCACTCCTGTAGCAGCTGGTACCACCACCACCACTACTCTTGCAGCAGCTGGTACCACCACCACTCCTGCAGCAGCTGTCACTACCACCACTCCTGCAGCAGCTGGTACGACCACCACTCCTGCAGCAGCTGGTACCACCACCACCACTCTTGCAGCAGCTGGTACCACCACCTCTCCTGCAGCAGCTGGTACCACCACCACCACTCTTGCAGCAGCTGGTACCACCACCACCATTCCTTCAGCAGCTGGTACCACCACCACTCCTGCAGCAGCTGGTACCACCACCACTCCTGTAGCAGCTGGTACCACCACCACCACTCTTGCAGCAGCTGGTACCACCACCACCACTCCTTCAGCAGCTGGTACCACCACCACTCCTGCAGCAGCTGGTACCACCACCACTCCTGTAGCAGCTGGTACCACCACCACCACTCTTGCAGCAGCTGGTACCACCACCACTCCTGCAGCAGCTGTTAGCACCACCACTCCTTCAGCAGCTGGTACCACCACCACTCCTGCAGCAGCTGGTACCACCACCACCACTCTTGCAGCAGCTGGTACCACCACCACTCCTGCAGCAGCTGTTTCCACCACCACTCCTTCAGCAGCTGTCACCACCACCACTCCAGTAGCAGCTGTCACCACCGCAGCTTCGGCAGCAACCACTTCCGCTGCTGTCGCATCACCTGACCCTCCATCTTCTAGTGAAGGAACAATGAGTCTTCAGTTCAGTCTCAACCAGACGTTCACCTCAGATCTTTCCAACACTTCCTCTTCAGGGTTCAAGACTCTGGCTGACAAAGTGACCTCTGAGGTAAGTATCGGGCGATTCCACGCTAGCGTAGGTAGGAAAATATTTCTAGTAGCTCAGATTGTTCTGGCAATTCTCACACAGAAACTTAATTGGGAGGAAAGCTGTTTGACACGGGTTTTGCTTTTGTATGACAAAACATTTTGGGGGGAAAAATCGTAGGGCAGCGGTCTAGGGCACTGCATCTCAGTGTTAGAGGCATCACTACAGACCCTGGTTCGATTACAGGCTGTATCACAGTGGTCTAAGGCACTGCGTCTCAGTGCTAGAGGCGTCACTACAGACCCTGGTTCGATTCCTGGCTGTATCACAACAGGTCGTGATTGGGAGACCCATAGGGTGGTGCACAATTGGCCCAGCGTCGTCCTGGTTAGGGTTTGGCCGGGGGGGGGGGGTTAAACCGTCATTGTAAATAAGAATTTGTTCTTAGCTAACTTACCCAGTTAAATAAAGGTTCAATACAATGTAAGTGTCCCTTTTAGACCTGTACATGCATCCTGTAAAACCCTATCATCAGTTATCCTGTACATGCCTCCTGTAAAAACCCTATCATCAGTTATCCTGTACATGCCTCCTGTAAAACCCTATCATCAGTTATCCTGTACATGCCTCCTGTAAAACCCTATCATCAGTTATCTTGTACATGCCTCCTGTAAATCCCTATCATCAGTTATCCCGTACATGCCTCCTGTAAAACCTTATCTTCAGTTATCCTGTACATGCCTCCTGTAAAACCCTATCATCAGTTATCTTGTACATGCCTCCTGTAAAACCCTATCATCAGTTATCCTGTACATGCCTCCTGTAAAACCCTATCTTCATTTATCCTGTACATGCCTCCTGTAAAACCCTATCATCAGTTATCCTGTACATGCCTCCTGTAAATCCCTATCATCAGTTATCCCGTACATGCCTCCTGTAAAACCCTATCATCAGTGAGCTTGTACATGCCTCCTGTAAAACCCTATCATCAGTTATCCTGTACATGCCTCCTGTAAAACCCTATAATCAGTTATCTTGTACATGCCTCCTGTTAAACCTTATCATCAGTTATCCTGTACATGGCTCCTGTAAAACCCTATCATCAGTTATCCTGTACATGCCTCCTGTAAAACCCTATCATCAGTTATCTTGTACATGCCTCCTGTTAAACCTTATCATCAGTTATCCTGTACATGGCTCCTGTAAAACCCTAACTTAACTTAACATCAGTTATCCTGTACATGCCTCCTGTAAAACCCTATCATCAGTTATCTGTACATGCCAAGTCAAAAAGGGTACTATTGAGAGGTCTATTTACTATGAAAGAATGAAACCAAAGCTTCTATTAATGCCATCTCTAATGCCCTGTTTTCATTGAACCGTTGATCATCCTATCTTTCAACGCAGGTGAACAAGGCTTTTGCTAAGACCCCAGGCTTCCGTCGTTCCAAAGTCATCTCATTCAGGTAAGGGTATGAATTCTCATTACTGATTGACTAGGTTTCTGTTCTACTTTCTGTTATTTGTACTAATACATTGATGTTAATTACTGCATCGTTGGGTTTAAATCTTGCAATAAAAGGCATTTCACTGGACTTGTGCACATGACATTAAAACTTGAAAACTTTGACGATGCTGATGATGATGATAATGATTTCTGAGGGTTGTCCATTTTCTCTCCTTCTCCTGAGTAGGAGTGGATCTGTAGTGACCGACATGACCCTCGTGTTCGACAAGCAGTCATCGGTTCCCAGCTCAAGCAACGCACAGGCAATTCTCACCAGCAGTTCTACCTCCCTGAACATTATACCAGGCAGCGTCAGTGATGGTACGTATTCATCTCCAGGTGCGGACTTGCCATCTGGCATTTTGGGCAAATGGCCAGATGGGCTGGTCCATTTTCAGTCCAGTGGGTCTGTCTAACGTGTTTTTCTGGGCGTAAAAATTATAATTTTCTGGCTAATAATTTAGGAAATGTTTTTGCCAATATGTTAAAAATGCCAGGGCCGAGGCCTACTGGGTGGCGCAGTGGTTAAGGGCGCTGTACTGCAGAGCCAGTTGTGCCACCAGAGACTCTGGGTTCGCGCCCAGGCTCTGTCGTAACCGAACGCGACCGGGAGTTCCGTGGGGCGACGCACAATTGGCCTAGCGTAGTCCGGGATAGGGAGGGGTTGGCCAGCGACTCCTGTGGCGGGCCGGGGGCAGTGCGTGCTAACCAAGGTTGCACGGTGTTTCCTCCGACACATTGGTGCGGCTGGCTTCCGGGTTGGATGCGCGCTGAGTTAAGAAGCAGTGCGGCTTGGTTGGGTTGTGTATCGGAGGACGCATGACTTTCAACCTTCGTCTCTCCCGAGCCCGTACGGGAGTTTTAGCGATGAGACAAGATAGTAGCTATAAACAATTGGATACCACAAAAACGGGGTACAAAAATATTAAATTAAATGAAAAAATGCAGGGCCAATTTCTGGTTCCTGTCCGCCCCTGTTTCACTGTCACCGTACACATCTATACGAGCGAAGTCAACATTTGAACAGAAACATGAAAAGACAATCCACTTTTGTAATTTACTGAACAATATCTCTGTTTTTCCTACTTTTTCAGGGTCATCAACCACATCAGGAAGTGCTCCCCGACCCACTTCCTTCTCTCTGGCTGCCTTGCCTCTCAGTTTGGCTCTATTAATGGTACAGCTGCTGGCTAGCTAATAGCCTGGGACATAGCGCTGTGTCTCTGCTAGCTACTAGGCTAGCTAATAGCCTGGGGCATAGCTGCTGTGGCTCTGATAGCTGCTGGCTAACCAATAGCCTGAGGCATAGCTACTGTGGCATTGATTTAACCAATCAACAGTTTCCCAGCTCTCATAGATACAGCCTTAAAGCTAGAATCCTTAGTTGCTACACCCATTTTTTTACTTATAAATTAATTATATTTACCCATTGATTCTAGAAGAATATAACATGTAGAACATACCTCATGAGTTTAGCTCAACTGTCGTACCCCATCAGAACCCACAATATAAGCTTGTTTTACCCCAATGTTTCTAAACAATGCAAACAAACACTGTACAGCTTTAAAACATTAATAAAACTATTAGTCTGATATCATGGATGGTCAGTCCTGGCATCCATAGCTCTGTCTATTTTATTTTACGTGGCAAGTCAGTTAAGAGCAAAATCTTATTTAAAATGACGGCCTAGGAACAGTAGGTTAACTGCCTTGTAGTGGGGCAGCTCGGGCATTCTATCTTTCCGTTTAGGTTACTAGTCCAACACTCAAACCACTAGGCTACCTGCCACCCCTATGAATTTGAGAGTGGTCACATTTTTATTACCAAAAACAGAGGCGTGGTGTGAATTTGTTGTTGTTTCAATTAAGGATTCTAGCTTTAAGATGAATTACCTGCTTAAGCATGCTTAAGCATGCGACAACACATTTTAACTGTGTTATTTGGCAAAATTATAAATGTATTTTAGGTACATTTCCCTATATGTACCTATAATAAGCCTAGAATGCTTATTGTTGTTTTGTTGATATTCATAGTATTATTAGTCGAGGGATTATCGTTTTTTTTTTTACGGATTTGTATTTTTACAAACCAATACTAAAACGCGACAACTTGTAAAGGATATACCTTGTGCTAGATTCCGTCTGATCTACTGCTAAATGACATCCGAATAGCGGTTGTTTTGACGGTGTCGTAGGTGGAATTGCATTAGAGCTGTCAATTTGGGATGAGGTGGCAGGTAGACTAGTGGTTAGAGTGTAGAGGAGGCAGGTAGCCTAGTGGTTAGAGTGTAGAGGAGACAGGTAGCCTAGTGGTTAAAGTGTAGAGGAGGCAGGTAGACTAGTGGTTAGAGTGTAGAGGAGGCAGGTAGTCTAGTGGTTAGAGTGTAGAGGAGGCAGGTAGTCTAGTGGTTAGAGTGTAGAGGAGGCAGGTAGCCTAGTGGTTAGAGTGTAGAGGAGGCAGGTAGCCTAGTGGTTAGAGTGTAGAGGAGGCAGGTAGCCTAGTGGTTAGAGTGTAGAGGAGACAGGTAGCCTAGTGGTTAGAGTGGAGGGGAGGCAGGTAGCCTAGTGGTTAGAGTGTAGGGGAGGCAGGTAGCCTAGTGGTTAGAGCATAGAGGCGGCAGGTAGTCTAGTGGTTAGAGCGTAGAGGAGGCAGGTAGCCTAGTGGTTAGAGCATAGAGGCGGCAGGTAGTCTAGTGGTTAGAGCGTAGAGGAGGCAGGTAGCCTAGTGGTTAGAGCATAGAGGCGGCAGGTAGCCTAGTGGTTAGAGTGTAGAGGAGGCAGGTAGCCTAGTGGTTAGAGTGTAGAGGAGACAGGTAGCCTAGTGGTTAGAGTGTAGAGGAGGCAGGTAGCCTAGTGGTTAGAGTGTAGAGGAGGCAGGTAGCCTAGTGGTTAGAGCATAGAGGCGGCAGGTAGTCTAGTGGTTAGAGCGTCGAGGCGGCAGGTAGCCTAGTGGTTAGAGCGTTGGAGTTATAACCGATAGGTTGCTAGATCGAGTCCCCTGAGCTGACAAGATAAACATCTGTCGTTCTTCCCCTGAACAAGTTAACCCGCTGTCATTGGAAAATAAGATTTTGATCTCAAATAAAGAGCTGTCAAAGATACAGAAATCCCAGGTAGCCTTGTTACTCAATTAAAGCTACACTCGTTGTGAATCCAGCCAACATGTCAGATTTAAAAATGGCATAGACAATAACAGAGAGGAGAAAAAAATCAAATCTGAACAGTTAGTCCTCTGGGTTTTGCCTGCTACATAAGTTCTGTTATACTCACTGACATGATTCAAACAGTTTTAGAAACTTCAGAGTGTTTTCTATCCAAATAGATGAATAATATGCATATCTTATATTCTTGGCATGAGTAGCAGGAAGTTGAATTTGGGCACGCTATTTATCTAAAATTGAAAATTATGCCCCCTAGCTTTAAGAGGTTTTAAGATCAATTACACCTCCAACACGTTATTTATTTAACCAGGCTAGTTGAGAACAAGTTGCCAAACAATAGCTGTCGTCTGTCGTTGGTAAACAGCTGATTTGATGGAAGCTAGGCCCTTACTATTATTTAACATTTAACCTCTCACATACATCAATTCATGATGACTTGCACACAGTTTATCCATCAAATTTTTATACTGAAAATAACTAAAAGAAACAAAAACTTACCAATTGTACAGTTTAAAAAAATGTTATGTTTTTATTTGATCATAGTTCCCTCTTTAATTATTAACTGCTGTAACTATATTTACATTTAAATGTGTTATTTTGGGCACTGAAGTGTCAAAGTGACTGAGGGACTAACGGGGACCACTTCAATGTTTTAAAACTGTTGTAGAGCCTCTCCTGGTTTGTACTTGTCTTGTTATTATTAAATCTAATATATTATGTAACACTCGTAGAATATAGATTTGTCTTTTTTTTCATTACTGTTTGAATATAATGACATTTTGGGTCGCATGTAATGACATCTCAATATCCTTCTCGGGTAAATCTCAATAATCTAGTCTAATATCCTTCTAGGGGTACATCTCAATAATCTGGTATGATATCCTTCTAGGGGTACATCTCAATAATCTGGTATGATATCCTTCTAGGGGTACATCTCAATAATCTGGTCTAATATCAGTCTAGGGGTAAATCTCAATAATCTAGTCTAATATCCTTCTAGGGGTACATCTCAATAATCTGGTATGATATCCTTCCAGGGGTAAATCTCAATAATCTGGTCTAATATCCGTCTAGGGGTAAATCTCAATAATCTAGTCTAATATCCTTCTAGGGGTACATCTCAATAATCTAGTCTAATATCCTTCTAGGGGTAAAGCTCAATAATCTGGTCTAATATCCTTCTAGGGGTACATCTCAATAGTCTGGTCTAATATACGTCTAGGGGTAAATCTCAATAATCTGGTCTAATATCCGTCTAGGGGTAAATCTCAATAATCTAGTCTAATATCCTTCTAGGGGTACATCTCAATAATCTAGTCTAATATCCTTCTAGGGGTAAATCTCAATAATCTAGTCTCATATCCTTCTAGTGGTACATCTCAACAGTCTAGTTTTGTTTCCTCCCAGCGATGCATCTCAATAGTTGAACTAGAATACCAAATTAAAAATGTCACTTGCAGGTCCATCTGACCTCATCTAGTGGCAGCATTAGTATAACAGACGATACAGTAATGAGACTCACCCCTTGACCACACGAGAGACTGTTGAGACTTACCCCTAGACTACACTAGAGAATAATGAGACTCACCCCTTGGCCACACTAGAGACTATTGAGACTTACCCATAGACTTCACTAGAGATTATTGAGACTTACCCCTTGACTACACGAGAGACTATTGAGACTTACCCCTAGACGACACTAGAGACTAATGAAATTCACCCCTTGACTACACGAGAGACTAATGAGACTTACCCCTAGACGACACTAGAGAATAATGAAACTCACCCCTTGACTATACTAGAGACCAATGAGACAAACCTCTAGACAAGACTATTGATACTCACCCCTAGAATAAACTAGAGACTTTTGAGACTCACCTCTAGACTATACTAGAGACAATTTAGACTCACCCTCTAGACTACACTAGAGACTATTGAGACTCACCTCTATACTTCACTAGAGACTGTTGAGACTCACCCCTAGACTAAACTAGAGACTGTTAAGACCTTCCTCTAGACTATACTAGAGACAATTGAGAGTCACCTATAGACTACACTAGAGACTATTGAGACTCACCCCTTGACTGCAATAGAGACTATCGAGACTCACCCCTAGACTACACTAGAGACTATTGAGACTCGCCCCTAGACTACACTAGACTATTGCGACTCACCCCTTGACTGCAATAGAGACTATCGAGACTCACCCCTAGACTACACTAGAGACTATTGAGACTCACCCCTAGACTACTGAGACTCACCAATAGAATACACTAGAGACTATTGAGACTCACCCCTAGACTACACTAGACTATTGAGACTCACCAATAGAATACACTAGAAACTATTGAGACTCACCCCTAGACTACACTAGACTATTGAGACTCACCAATAGAATACCCTAGAGACTATTGAGACTCACCCCTAGACTACACTAGAGACTATTGAGACTCACCCCTAGACTACACTAGAATGTTAAGACTCAGCCCTAGACTACACCAGATACTGTTGAGACTCACCCCTAGACTACACTGGAGACTATTGAGACTCACCCCTAGACTACACTAGAGATTATTGACACTCACCTCTATAATTCACTAGAGACTGTTGAGACTCACGGCTAGACTAAACTAGAAACTGTTGAGACTCACCTCTAGACTCTACTAGAGACAATCGAGACTCACCTCTAGACTACACTAGAGACTATTGAGACTCACCTCTATACTTCACTAGAGACTGTTGAGACTCACCCCTAGACTAAAAAGGAGACTATTGCGACTCATCCCTTGACTGCAATAGAGACTATCGAGACTCACCCCTAGACTACACTAGAGACTATTGAGACTCACCCCTAGACTACACTAGACTATTGAGACTCACCAATAGAATACACTAGAGACTATTGAGACTCACCCCTAGACTACACTAGACTATTGAGACTCACCAATAGAATACACTAGAGACTATTGAGACTCACCCCTAGACTAAACTAGAGACTATTGAGACTCACCCCTAGACTACACTAGAGACTATTGAGACTCACCCCTAGACTAAACTAGAGAGAGTTGAGACTCACCCCTAGACTACACTAGAGACTTTTGAGACTCACCTCTCAACTACACTAGAGAGTGTGAGACTCACCCCTAGACTACACTAGAGACTACTGAGACTCACCCCTAGACTACACTAGAGACTATTGAGACTCACCCCTAGACTACACTAAACTATTGAGACTCACCCCTAGACTAAACTAGAGACTATTGAGACTCACCCCTAGACTACACTAGAATGTTAAGACTCAGCCCTAGACTACACCAGATACTGTTGAGACTCACCCCTAGACTACACTGGAGACTATTGAGACTCACCCCTAGACTACACTAGACCATCGAGACTCACCGCTTGACTACACTAGAGACTATTGAGACTCAACCCTTGACTACACTAGAGACTATTGAGACTCACCCCTTGACTACACTGAGACTATTGTGACTCACCTTTAGGCTACATCAGAGACTGTTGAGACTCACCCCTAGACTACACTAGAGGCTATTGAGACTCACCCCTAGACTACACTAGAGACTATTGAGACTCACTCCTAGACTACACTAGACTATTGAGACTCCCATCTCAACTACACTAGAAACTATTGAGACTCCCCCCTAGACTAAACTAGAGACTGTTGAGGCTCACCTCTATTCTACACTATATACTGTTGAGACTCACCCCTAGACTACACTATATACTATTGAGACTCACCCCTAGACTACACTATATTATTTTGAGACTCACCCCTAGACTACACTAGAGCCTGATGAGACTCACCCCTAGACGACACTAGACTATTGAGACTCACCTCTAGACTACATTAGAGACTATTGAGACTTACCTCTGGACTACACTAGAGAAATTTCTTTTTCACCTTTATTTAACCATCTTTTTCACCTTTATTTAACCAGGTAGGCTAATTGAGAACAAGTTCTCATTTGCAACTGCGACCTGGCCAAGATAAAGCATAGCAGTGTGAACAGACAACACAGAGTTACACATGGAGTAAACAATTAACAAGTCAATAACACAGTAGAAAAAAGAGAGTCTATATACTGAGACTCACCTCTAGACTACACTAGAGACTATTGAGACTCACCCCTAGACAACGCTAGAGACTATTGAGACTCACCCCTAGACTACACTAGAGACTATTGAGACTCACCCCTAGACTACACTAGAGACTATTGAGACTCACCTCTAGACTACACTAGAGAATATTGAGACACACCTGTAGACTACACTAGAGACCATTGAGACTCACCCCTAGACAACGCTAGAGACTATTGAGACACACCCCTAGACTACACTAGAGACTATTGAGACTCACCCCTAGACTACACTAGAGACTATTGAAACTCACCCCTAAGGCTACACTAGAGACTATTGAGACTCACCCCTAGACTACACTAGAGACTATTGAACTCATCCCTAAGGCTACACTATTGAGAATACACCATGTCTATCTATACAATGATGCCATTATGGGACAGATACAATGATGCAATTATGGGACAGACACAATGATGCCGTTATGGGACAGATACAATGATGTCGTTATGGGACAGATGAAATGATGCCATTATGGGACAGATACAATGATGCCATCATGGGACAGATGCAATGATGCCGTCATGGGACAGATACAATGATGCCATTATGGGACAGATACAATGATGCCGTTATGGGACAGATAATAGGATGTTATGGGACAGATACAATGATGCCGTTATGGGACAGATACAAAGATGCCGTCATGGGACAGATACAATGATACCGTTATGGGACAGATACAGTGATGCCGTTATGGGACAGATACAATGATGCCGTTATGGGACAGATACAGTGATGCCGTTATGGGACAGATACACTGATGCCATGTCTATCTATACAATGAGGTCATTATGGGACAGATACAATGATGCCATTATGGGACAGATGCAATGAGGCCGTTATGGGACAGATACAGTGATGCCGTTATGGGACAGATATAATGATGCCATTATGGGACAGATACAATGATGCCGTTATGGGACAGATAATATGATGTTATGGGACAGATACAAAGATGCCGTCATGGGACAGATACAATGATGCCGTTATGGGACAGATACAGTGATGCTGTTATGGGACAGATACAATGACACCATTGTGGGACAGATACAAGATGCCATTATGGGACAGATATAATGACACCATTATAGGACAGAAAATATGACACCATTATGGGACAGATACAGTGATGCCGTAATGGGACAGATACTATGATGCCGTTTTGGGACAGATACAATGATGCCGTTATGGGACAGATAATATGAAACCGTTATGGGAGAGATACCATGATGCCATTATGGGACAGATACAATGATTCCTTATTTATCTATACAATGATGCCATTATGGGACAGATACAATGATGCCGTTATGGGACAGATACAATGACACCATTATAGGACAGAAAATATGACACCATTATGGGACAGATACAAGATGCCATTATGGGACAGATAAAATTACGCCATTATGGGACAGTTAATATGAAACCATTGTGGGACAGATACAGTGATGCCGTAATGGGACAGATACTATGATGCCGTTTTGGGACAGATACAATGATGCCGTTATGGGACAGATAATATGAAACCGTTATGGGAGAGATACAGTGATGCCATTATGGGACAGATACAATGATGCCTTGTCTATCGATACAATGATGCCATTATGGGACATATATTATGACGCAGTTATGGGACAGATACAATGATGCCGTTATGGGACAGTTACAATGATGCCATTATGGGACATAAGCTAAGGAGAGAGACCAATGAGCTAGGGGGAGGAGAGAAATTAAACTAGAGTCATCAATAAGTTCAGGAGAGAGACCAAGGAGCTAGGGGAGGAGAGAAATGAAACTAGAGTCATCAATAAGTTAAGGAGAGAGACCAAGGAGCTAGGGGGAGAGAGACCAAGGAGCTAGGGGAGGAGAGAAATGAAACTAGAGTCATCAATAAGTTCAGGAGAGAGACCAAGGAGCTAGGGGAGGAGAGAAATGAAACTAGAGTCATCAATAAGTTCAGGAGAGAGACCAAGGAGCTAGGGGAGGAGAGAAATGAAACTAGAGTCATCAATAAGTTCAGGGAGAGACCAAGGAGCTAGGGAGAGAGAGACCAAGGAGCTAGGGGGAGGAGAGAAATGGAACTAGAGATCAATAGGTTAAGGAGAGAGACCAAGGAGCTAGGGGAGGAGAGAAATGGAACTAGAGATCAATAAGTTAAGGAGAGAGACCAAGGAGCTAGGGGAGGAGAGAAATTAAACTAGAGACGTCAAATCAAATCAAATTTTATTTGTCACATACGCATAGTTAGCAGATGTTAATGCGAGTGTAGCGAAATGCTTGTGCTTCTAGTTCCGACAATGCAGTAATAACCAACGAGTAATCTAACAATTTCACAACAACTACCTTTTACACACAATTGTAAAGGAATGAATAAGAATATGTACATATAAATATATGGATGAGTGAATGCCGAACGGCATAGGCAAGATGCAGTAGATGGTATAGAGTACAGTATATACATATGAGATGAGTAATGTAGGGTATGTAAACATTATATAAAGGGGCATTGTTTAAAGTGGCCAGTGATACATTTATTACATCCCATTTTTAATTATTAAAGTGGATAGAGATTTGAGTCAGTATGTTAGCAGCAGCCACTCAATGTTAGTGGTGGCTGTTTAACAGTCTGATGGCCTTGAGATAGAAGCTGTTTTTCAGTCTCTCGGTCCCAGCTTTGATGCAACTTTACTGACCTCGCCTTCTGGATGATAGCGGGGTGAACAGGCAGTGGCTCGGGTGGTTGTTGTCCTTGATGATCTTTATGGCCTCCACTACTGTCCCGTCGATGTGGATAGGGGGGTGCTCCCTCTGCTGTTTCCTGAAGTCCACAATCATCTCCTTTGTTTTGTTGACGTTGAGTGTGAGGTTATGTTCCTGACACCACACTCCGAGGGCCCTCACCTCCTCCCTGTAGGCCGTCTCGTCGTTGTTGGTAATCAAGCCTACCACTGTAGTGTCGTCCGCAAACTTGATGATTGAGTTGGAAGACTCAGTGGAGTGGAGATGTTGTTTCCTACCCTCAATAAGCTGAGGAGAGAGAATAATGAGCTAGGGGAGAGAGAACAAGGAGCTGAGGAGAGAGAACAAGGAGCTGAGGAGAGAGAACAAGGAGCTAGGGGAGAGAGAACAAGGAGCTGAGGAGAGAGAACAAGGAGCTGAGGAGAGACAACAAGGAGCTGAGGAGAGAGAACAAGGAGCTGGGGAGAAAGAACAAGGAGCTAGGGGAGAGAGATCAAGGAGCTAGGGGAGAGAGAACAAGGAGCTGAGGAGAGAGAACATGGAGCTAGGGGAGAAAGAACAAGGAGCTAGGGGAGAGAGAACAAGGAGCTGAGAAGAGAGAACATGGAGCTAGGGGAGAGAGATCAAGGAGCTAGGGGAGTAAGAACAAGGAGCTAGGGGAGTAAGAACAAGGAGCTAGGGGAGAGAGAACAAGGAGCTAGGGGAGAGAGAACAAGGAGCTGAGGAGAGAGAACAAGGATCTAGGGGAGAGAGAACAAGGAGCTAGGGGAGAGAGAACAAGGAGCTGAGGAGAGAGAACAAGGAGCTAGGGGAGACAGACATCTATCTATATATAGTTTATTTGTTGTTGTTATAAATCAGCCCTTCGGCTTCCAACCACCTGTACACCGTATTTATTGATTTGTTTTTCATCTATATTGTTGTTTATCACTTATTTTCTTTGTTGCAAATAAATGTAACCTTAAATTTAACCTAAATCTAGAGGAGCAGAAGGGAGAGGCAGACCGTTAAAGAGGAGACAGAGAGAGAAGGCCACTAGGGAAGATCTAGAGGAGCAGAAGGGAGAGGCAGACAGTTAAAGAGGAGACAGAGAGAGAAGGCCACTAGGGAAGAGGCGGATATAGTAAAGTTTGAATTTTCCTTCATTTTTCCTATTCATTCTCTATGGTAAGTCTCATCAACCACGAGTGTAATATATTCCTGGCCACTGGTTGGTTTTGTGGCGCTGTTTCACTCCACGTTGACCAATTTTTTTAGAAAAGGACATTTTCCGTCTGTCTACATACTGTAACGTTAGCTACCTCACAGAGCAAAGAGGGACCAACCGTCACTGAAGACTCACATCTCCGTTATTTAACGGTAGTTATTATAAACCGATCTGGCATTTCTCCCATCTGGAAATTACAACTTACAACTGTAATTACTTTTCTTTCATTTTTTGGGGGGGTCCAAGAGAGCTAGCTACAAAGCTAAACGGGCTAGCTAGCTAACTTTATGCTTTTTATTGAAATTTAAGTATTTGTATGTTTTGCCTAGAAAGTTATAGTTGCTCGTATTTGTATAAGACATAAACGGAACGTTTTAAATTGTTTGTTTGGTTCAAATTGAAAAGACTAATACATTCAACTTTAAAATAAGGACGGAGCGAATTTTGAGGTAAGACGATGTCTGTTCACTAAATGATCTGTTTGAATAATGTATTGTATTATATATTATATATATTATAATATAATGTATTGTATTATATATTATATATATTATAATATAATGTATTGTATTATATATTATATATATTATAATATAATGTATTGTATTATATATTATATATATTATAATATAATGTATTGTATTATATATTATATATATTATAATATAATGTATTGTATTATATATTATATATATTATAATATAATGTATTGTATTATATATTATATATATTATAATATAATGTATTGGGAATAGAGTCGTAATTAAAATGCTGAATCAAAGAAGAGACAGTTACTTAAATCTAATGAATTATAAATAATAATGAAGAGACAGTTACTTAAATCTAATGAATTATAAATAATAATGAAGAGACAGTTACTTAAATCTAATGAATTATAAATAATAATGAAGAGACAGTTACTTAAATCTAATGAATTATAAATAATAATGAAGAGACAGTTACTTAAATCTAATGAATTATAAATAATAATGAAGAGACAGTTACTTAAATCTAATGAATTATAAATAATAATGAAGAGACAGTTACTTAAATCTAATGAATTATAAATAATAATGAAGAGACAATTACGATAGATTTGCGCCCATCGAAATGTTCTTATAAATTTAGCGAATTGAGAGATGTTGATTGATGTTGTAAGTTCTAATTAAAGATTCAACAGATGTGATAAATTAGGTTTGGTTTCTCCAACCCGTACTACTGTTGCTGCAGACAGCCAACAATTATTTACAATTCATTGAAAGTCGTTGCGGCTTGGGTCTAAGTTGATCCCCTGTTGATGACATCACTCGCAAGGCACCTTTCGTCGCCACGGCAACGATGTTGTGACTGAGGGGTGACGGAGAAAATTGTTTGTGTCTTTTAGTAGGAAAATGCGTGCATTATTGTTTTGAGTCACTTTTCAGAAGTTGATAACAATTTCCAAATACATTTTTTAAAAGTAGCTGTATGTCATCAGGGTAGTTAGAAAACATGCTAAAAACTAGCAGCAGATTCGCTAGGTATCAGTGATTTGCGCCATTTATTGGGCTATATTTATTTATATTTGCCTGTAAGAAGGAAGGGAGATCAGAATGTCTGAATCGTAAAACATTGTGATAATGTATTCTGGTGGTCATTTATTATTGGTTAATCTCCTAGGGATGCATCTCAATAGTCTGGTTCTGTCTCCTAGGGGTGTAAAACATTGTGATAATGTATTCTGGTGGTCATTTATTATTGGTTAATCTCCTAGGGATGCATCTCAATAGTCTGGTTCTGTCTCCTAGGGGTGTAAAACATTGTGATAATGTATTCTGGTGGTCATTTATTCTCGGTTAGTTTATTTGGTTACTGGTTATGGTAGATTGTAGGTGTTGATTTTACTCAATTAAACATTGTATTATCTGATGTGTTTGAGTAGGATTCCTTCTTCCGGGACGGATGGAAGTTATCTAAAATATGTAAATTG
Organism: Oncorhynchus mykiss; assembly: GCF_013265735.2. Lineage (NCBI taxonomy): Eukaryota > Metazoa > Chordata > Actinopteri > Salmoniformes > Salmonidae > Oncorhynchus > Oncorhynchus mykiss. Next base: position 82,512,094 of record NC_048574.1, read on the forward strand.
AAGGAGCCATGGGAGAATACGTTTACATTTTTATTAAATACCTGGGATTAAATTACTGATTTCTTACGCCGAGAAATATACGACATTTACGCCAGAGGAAATAAGTAATACATTTAGATAATAATGTTATCAGGTTAATTGTGTCTAAGGGTAGCATGTTCATTTAAGTATTCATATACATTGACGTTGATTAATGATTTGAGGTAAAGAGGAATTATCATCGCTGTGAAGTTTTTTGAATGGGCTATTATTGATTTGGTATTACAACAGAAAAAAAAAATCCTATTTATCATTGATAATACATTTGGACAGGAGATATTTTAAGCCAATATGGCAGGAAATTACATTGAAAAATAGTGATTTTTATAAGCATTAGAATTATTAATGAAAATAAATACGTTTCAGTTCTTAGGGGTGATAAATTACTGTAGATAAGGTATTCCACACTATGCAACATATATTAAATTATTGATGAAACTGATATGGCTGCGGTCCCTGTACAGGGACCAAAATCAGCGGAAATTTCAGAGCTCCAACTGTAGTACTCGATAAAACTCAAACTTTCATTAAAACACACATGCAGGGTACTCAATTAAAGCTACACTCGTTGTGAATCTAGCCAACATGTCAGATTTGTATAATGCTTTTCGGCGAAAGCATGAGAAGCTATTATCTGATAGCATGCACCCCCCCCCGAAATACCTGAACGAGACGCAAACAAAATAATTAGCGTAGCCGGCGCTACACAAAAACACAGAAATAAAATATAAAACATTCATTACCTTTGACGAGCTTCTTTGTTGGCACTCCTATATGTCCCATAAACATCACAATTGGGTCTTTTTCCCGGTTAAATCCGTCAAAGTATACCCAAAATGTCCATTTATGAAGCCCGTCTGATCCAGGAAAAAGCACCTTTCCAAAACGCAACGTCATTGTTTAAAATTACAAAAAGTTGCCTATAAACTTTTACAAATCACTTCAAACTACTTTTGTAAACCAACTTTAGGTATTAATAAACGTTAATAATCGATTAAATTGATCACGGGGCGATCTGTATTCGATAGCAGCAAGTCTTGAAATCATCGTCCATATTTTGCCTTTCATAACTTCCTTCGGTGGACCCCAAGACAGGAAGTGTCTATTCGTCATCACACCAAGGATAAACTACCAATGAAATGCCAGTACTGGCGACATCGTGTGGAAGCTGTAGGCATTGTAAACGGGTCTCTATCTATTTTCCCTTGCCGTAGACAATACATAGACTGGCGGATGGATATTTTTTTGTGTTTTTTGTGAACAGTTTTCCTCTGGATTTTTACTCCTAAATACGTTCTGTTAAAGCCACAGACATGATTTATCCAGTTTTAGAGACTTCAGAGTGTTTTCTATCCACACATACTAATCATATGCATATACTATATTCCTGCCATGAGTAGCAGGACGTTGAAAATTTGCGTGATTTTTAACAAAAAGCTGCGAAAATTCGCAGCATCCTAAACAGGTTGGTTAACTCATGTTATTGTCAGATAAAATACTGTGGACCCCTGAAGGAGAGATCTTATTAGTGTAGGAAGGATTTGAAACGTTAGCAGTTGTTTTGGCTTTGTTTGACTATTATAAGTTTTTTAATTAAATAGTATTAAATTTAACAGGGATATATAACATCTGTGATGATTTAGGATTATTGTTAGGATCAAGATAGGCTGATTAAGGATATGTAAGGACTTTAGAGATTGCCACTCATAGACATGTTCTTTCAAAAAATCAATGATTTTAGATAAAGTCAAACAGTGAGACGCTTAGTGGTATTTGAAAGATAGGAGAGAAAAGGGTTACTGTTTAAATCAATAAATATATATATTTAAGAACATATATAAGTAGCACAGATACTTCTTAAAGTAGATAAGACACTTGACAGATAATTGGTACAGGATAGATATGAATGGACGCCCAAGGGAGAATTGGACATGTGGAGAATGAAAGGGGCGCTCCTACATGATGATGTCAGACATAAGGATAATTTACTAATCTTACCTAAGTCATTGTTTAGAATAGGCAAGGTTGTTACCTGGGCAGAGCCAGGTATCAAAGGGGGGATGGGTAAGTTGTGTTCTAGGACAGGATGTGGCCTATTGGATATATATATATTTTTTTTAAATTAGCTAACAAGTAGGCATAGACGTTAAAGATATAATCAGATAGAACAAATGAGAAACTGTTTGTTAACCAAACCTGTATGTCCAGGTTTGTCCATGTGTTTGTCCATGTGTTTGTCCATGTGTTTGTCCATGTGTTTGTCCATGTGTTTGTCCATGTGTTTGTCCATGTGTTTGTCCATGTGTTTGTCCATGTGTTTGTCCATGTGTTTGTCCATGTGTTTGTCCATGTGTTTGTGCATGTGTTTGTCCATGTGTTTGTGCATGTGTTTGTCCATGTGTTTGTCCATGTGTTTGTCCATGTGTTTGTCCATGTGTTTGTCCATGTGTTTGTGCATGTGTTTGTCCATGTGTTTGTGCATGTGTTTGTCCATGTGTTTGTCCATGTGTTTGTCCATGTGTTTGTCCATGTGTTTGTCCATGTGTTTGTCCATGTGTTTGTCCATGTGTTTGTCCATGTGTTTGTCCATGTGTTTGTGCATGTGTTTGTCCATGTGTTTGTCCATGTGTTTGTCCATGTGTTTGTGCATGTGTTTGTCCATGTGTATGTTTATGTGTTTGTCCATATGTTTGTCCATATGTTTGTCCATGTGTTTGTCCATGTGTTTGTCCATGTGTTTGTCCATGTGTTTGTCCATGTGTTTGTGCATGTGTTTGTCCATGTGTATGTCCAGGTTTGTCCATGTGTTTGTCCATGTGTTTGTCCATATGTTTGTCCATGTGTTTGTCCATGTGTTTGTCCATGTGTTTGTCCATGTGTTTGTCCATGTGTTTGTCCATGTGTTTGTGCATGTGTTTGTCCATGTGTTTGTCCATGTGTTTGTCCATGTGTTTGTCCATGTGTTTGTCCATGTGTTTGTCCATGTGTATGTCCATGTGTTTGTGCATGTGTTTGTCCATGTGTATGTCCATGTGTTTGTGCATGTGTTTGTCCATGTGTTTGTCCATGTGTTTGTCCATGTGTTTGTGCATGTGTTTGTCCATGTGTTTGTCCATGTGTTTGTCCATGTGTTTGTGCATGTGTTTGTCCATGTGTATGTCCATGTGTTTGTCCATGTGTTTGTCCATGTGTTTGTCCATGTGTTTGTCCATGTGTTTGTCCATGTGTTTGTCCATGTGTTTGTGCATGTGTTTGTCCATGTGTTTGTCCATGTGTTTGTCCATGTGTTTGTCCATGTGTTTGTCCATATGTTTGTCCATGTGTTTGTCCATGTGTTTGTCCATGTGTTTGTCCATGTGTTTGTCCATGTGTTTGTCCATGTGTTTGTCCATATGTTTGTCCATGTGTTTGTCCATGTGTTTGTCCATGTGTTTGTCCATGTGTTTGTCCATATGTTTGTCCATGTGTTTGTCCATGTGTTTGTCCATGTGTTTGTGCATGTGTTTGTCCATGTGTATGTCCAGGTTTGTCCATGTGTTTGTCCATGTGTTTGTCCATATGTTTGTCCATGTGTTTGTCCATATGTTTGTCCATGTGTTTGTCCATGTGTTTGTCCATGTGTTTGTCCATGTGTTTGTCCATGTGTTTGTCCATGTGTTTGTGCATGTGTTTGTCCATGTGTTTGTCCATGTGTTTGTCCATGTGTTTGTCCATGTGTTTGTGCATGTGTTTGTCCATGTGTTTGTCCATGTGTTTGTCCATGTGTTTGTCCATGTGTTTGTCCATGTGTTTGTCCATGTGTTTGTCCATGTGTTTGTCCATGTGTTTGTCCATATGTTTGTCCATGTGTTTGTCCATGTGTTTGTCCATGTGTTTGTGCATGTGTTTGTCCATGTGTATGTCCAGGTTTGTCCATGTGTTTGTCCATGTGTTTGTCCATGTGTTTGTCCATGTGTTTGTCCATGTGTTTGTCCATGTGTTTGTCCATGTGTTTGTGCATGTGTTTGTCCATGTGTTTGTCCATGTGTTTGTCCATGTGTTTGTCCATGTGTTTGTCCATGTGTTTGTCCATGTGTTTGTGCATGTGTTTGTCCATGTGTTTGTCCATGTGTTTGTCCATGTGTTTGTGCATGTGTTTGTCCATATGTTTGTCCATGTGTTTGTCCATGTGTTTGTCCATGTGTTTGTGCATGTGTTTGTCCATATGTTTGTCCATGTGTTTGTCCATGTGTTTGTCCATGTGTTTGTGCATGTGTTTGTCCATGTGTATGTCCAGGTTTGTCCATGTGTTTGTCCATGTGTTTGTCCATATGTTTGTCCATGTGTTTGTCCATGTGTTTGTCCATGTGTTTGTCCATGTGTTTGTCCATGTGTTTGTCCATGTGTTTGTCCATGTGTTTGTCCATGTGTTTGTCCATGTGTTTGTCCATGTGTTTGTCCATGTGTTTGTGCATGTGTTTGTCCATGTGTTTGTCCATGTGTTTGTCCATGTGTTTGTGCATGTGTTTGTCCATGTGTTTGTCCATGTGTTTGTCCATGTGTTTGTCCATGTGTTTGTCCATGTGTTTGTCCATGTGTTTGTCCATGTGTTTGTCCATGTGTTTGTGCATGTGTTTGTCCATGTGTTTGTCCATGTGTTTGTCCATGTGTTTGTCCATGTGTTTGTCCATGTGTTTGTCCATGTGTATGTCCATGTGTTTGTGCATGTGTTTGTCCATGTGTATGTCCATGTGTTTGTGCATGTGTTTGTCCATGTGTTTGTCCATGTGTTTGTGCATGTGTTTGTCCATGTGTTTGTCCATGTGTTTGTCCATGTGTTTGTGCATGTGTTTGTCAATGTGTATGTCCATGTGTTTGTCCATGTGTTTGTCCATGTGTTTGTCCATGTGTTTGTCCATGTGTTTGTCCATGTGTTTGTCCATGTGTTTGTCCATGTGTTTGTGCATGTGTTTGTCCATGTGTTTGTCCATGTGTTTGTCCATGTGTTTGTCCATGTGTTTGTCCATGTGTTTGTCCATATGTTTGTCCATGTGTTTGTCCATGTGTTTGTCCATGTGTTTGTCCATGTGTTTGTCCATGTGTTTGTCCATGTGTTTGTCCATATGTTTGTCCATGTGTTTGTCCATGTGTTTGTCCATGTGTTTGTCCATGTGTTTGTCCATATGTTTGTCCATGTGTTTGTCCATGTGTTTGTCCATGTGTTTGTGCATGTGTTTGTCCATGTGTATGTCCAGGTTTGTCCATGTGTTTGTCCATGTGTTTGTCCATATGTTTGTCCATGTGTTTGTCCATGTGTTTGTCCATGTGTTTGTCCATGTGTTTGTCCATGTGTTTGTCCATGTGTTTGTCCATATGTTTGTCCATGTGTTTGTCCATGTGTTTGTCCATGTGTTTGTGCATGTGTTTGTCCATGTGTATGTCCAGGTTTGTCCATGTGTTTGTCCATGTGTTTGTCCATATGTTTGTCCATGTGTTTGTCCATGTGTTTGTCCATGTGTTTGTCCATGTGTTTGTCCATGTGTTTGTCCATGTGTTTGTCCATGTGTTTGTGCATGTGTTTGTCCATGTGTTTGTCCATGTGTTTGTCCATGTGTTTGTGCATGTGTTTGTCCATGTGTTTGTCCATGTGTTTGTCCATGTGTTTGTCCATGTGTTTGTCCATGTGTTTGTCCATGTTTGTCCATGTGTTTGTCCATGTGTTTGTCCATATGTTTGTCCATGTGTTTGTCCATGTGTTTGTGCATGTGTTTGTCCATGTGTATGTCCAGGTTTGTCCATGTGTTTGTCCATGTGTTTGTCCATGTGTTTGTCCATGTGTTTGTCCATGTGTTTGTCCATGTGTTTGTCCATGTGTTTGTGCATGTGTTTGTCCATGTGTTTGTCCATGTGTTTGTCCATGTGTTTGTCCATGTGTTTGTCCATGTGTTTGTCCATGTGTTTGTCCATGTGTTTGTCCATGTGTTTGTGCATGTGTTTGTCCATATGTTTGTCCATGTGTTTGTCCATGTGTTTGTCCATGTGTTTGTGCATGTGTTTGTCCATATGTTTGTCCATGTGTTTGTCCATGTGTTTGTCCATGTGTTTGTGCATGTGTTTGTCCATGTGTATGTCCAGGTTTGTCCATGTGTTTGTCCATGTGTTTGTCCATATGTTTGTCCATGTGTTTGTCCATGTGTTTGTCCATGTGTTTGTCCATGTGTTTGTCCATGTGTTTGTCCATGTGTTTGTCCATGTGTTTGTGCATGTGTTTGTCCATGTGTTTGTCCATGTGTTTGTCCATGTGTTTGTCCATGTGTTTGTCCATGTGTTTGTGCATGTGTTTGTCCATGTGTTTGTCCATGTGTTTGTCCATGTGTTTGTCCATGTGTTTGTGCATGTGTTTGTCCATATGTTTGTCCATGTGTTTGTCCATGTGTTTGTCCATGTGTTTGTCCATGTGTTTGTCCATGTGTTTGTCCATGTGTTTGTGCATGTGTTTGTCCATGTGTTTGTCCATGTGTTTGTCCATGTGTTTGTCCATGTGTTTGTCCATGTGTTTGTGCATGTGTTTGTCCATGTGTTTGTCCATGTGTTTGTCCATGTGTTTGTGCATGTGTTTGTGCATGTGTTTGTCCATGTGTTTGTGCATGTGTTTGTCCATGTGTTTGTCCATGTGTTTGTTCATAGAAGTGAAAGTGTGTCTGGCTTCTGGCTGCTGATGTGTTTTCCAGGAAAGGGTGGGGCTTCACAGGTGTACTGACCATCCTAAGCTGTCTGATCGTGGGAGCCACATTCCTGATACACCATGAACCCCGAGAAGGCCAGAGGGTAATATTGACACGTAGTTAGACAATGAGGATTTAGTATTAACCAAGCATGCGTGCGGGAAAGTTCTCATTTCCAGGACTCTGGAGAAATCAATGACACTTCACATGGTGAAATATGGACCTACTCTAAGCTCTGACCAGTGGAATGATGAATACATGAATTGGACAGCGGGAAAAAAGAAGTACTCCGTCTGGGTTTTTTTGTTTGGTTGGAGAATGACGTTATGGCCGAGTTGACCTGCTAATTGGCCAAGCGGGAGAAAAGAAGTACTCCGTCTGGGTCTTTTTGTTTGGTTGGAGAATGACGTTATGGCCGAGTTGACCTGCTAATTGGCCAAGCGGGAGAAAAGAAGTACTCCGTCTGGGTCTTTTTTGATGATTGAGTTGATATTGATAATGGGATTCCACGGGACAGATGAGTTCAAAGCTGGAAATCAGATCCTGGCAGGATTAGAGTCAAGTATTTTTTGGGTGGTCCACTGTCAATGAGAACGTGGATTGGATCAATTATATCTATTAAAAATCCACAGCGCTTCATCAATTATACCAGAGATGTAATGAATGGCTTGGCAGAATATCTTGGATATGTTTGCTGGCTGAAAAGTGTGGGAGTGTATGGAGGTAGTTTGGTCCCCAATGACACAGCTCCGGATGGATCAGTTACCAATGCCTTGGCTGGTTTACACACCTTAGTTCACGAGTTGGCAGTGAACTCAGCGGTGGATACTTCTCTGGCTAATTGGGTTGACAATGTGTTTGGAAGATGGAAAAATGTAATGATTACTGTGTTTTGGGCAACCTTCACCTGTGTGAACGTGTTAGTTTTGTGTGGGTGTTGTGAGAAAGGTACTCATTTCTAGGATTCTGGATTATTCTATGACAACCGATGGTGATATATGGACCAATCCTAAACTCTGACCAGTGAAATACTAAAATACATGGCTCCGCACCTGATAGAAGAGTGCGGATCCTTTCACTCACGAGGAGACCATATTTGATGTTTAGGGAATTTAGATGTTTTCTTGTTTCAATGTATAGACAGTTTTTTTTATGAAGATTGTAACGAAAAATCCTAATAAGTAGACTTAAGATTCTGATGTAGGTCATTGAACAGTCATTGAAGGTGATTGTGTGTAAATACATGTATTGATTTGTTTTATTGTAGTATTATTCTAGTATATCATTGACGTTTCCATATAGTGTTTAATGATGGTAAGAATTGTTTTGACATTTTAGGGTGGATTGTTAGGAATTGTATGAATAAATGACTAAACAATATCCCCATTTTAAATAGAACTGTGACTAAGTAAACTTATACTCTGTTTTATCATATCTGATTAACAATATGAATTCATAAGTGAGGGATTGTGGAGCATATAACAGGGGGGTAATTACATTAAATAAATACTATTCCAGCCAGGTTGGAGAAGATTGCACAAATGCACGTGCATTTGCAATATGTTTCAATGGGCATTTACCATCACGAATTTGACATGCTATAAAAATCCTGCAGGAATGTGAAATTGACTGGCCCAATGAACTCGGGATGGCTGGGCAGTGATTCTGGTTCATCTCAATCGCTCGTTAGTGTTGATTTCAGAATGTCCATTTGGTGATGTTTTTTCACTATGGAATCATATTGCAAATGCACGTGCAACTGGTAACCCAAAAATAAAAATATGGTGATTTCATTATGTCCATTTGTTTATGTTTTCTTACTTTTGCAAAGTCACTGTGCATTTGCAATATGGTTCAATGGGCATGTACCATCACGAATTTGGCATGCTCAAAATTCAAACTATACTTTGATCAAGCTATACTTTTGTTGTGCAACTGGTAACCCAAAAATAAAAAAAATTGTGATTTCATTATGATTTCAAGGTTTTACTGCTAACCTACAAAGCATTACATGGGCTTGCTCCTACCTATCTCTCTGATTTGGTCCTGCCGTACATACCTACACGTACGCTACGGTCACAAGACGCAGGCCTCCTAATTGTCCCTAGAATTTCTAAGCAAACAGCTGGAGGCAGGGCTTTCTCCTATAGAGCTCCATTTTTATGGAACGGTCTGCCTACCCATGTCAGAGACGCAAACTCGGTCTCAACCTTTAAGTCTCTACTGAAGACTCATCTCTTCAGTGGGTCATATGATTGAGTGTAGTCTGGCCCAGGAGTGGGAGGGTGAACGGAAATGCTCTGGAGCAACGAACCGCCCTTGCTGTCTCTGCCTGGCCGGTTCCCCTCTTTCCACTGGGATTCTCTGCCTCTAACCCTATTACAGGGGCTGAGTCACTGGCTTACTGGGGGCTCTCTCATGCCGTCCCTGGAGGGGGTGCGTCACTTGAGTGGGTTGAGTCACTGATGTGGTCATCCTGTCTGGGTTGCCCCCCCCCCTCCCCTTGGGTTGTGCCGTGGCGGAGGTCTTTGTGGGCTATACTCAGCCTTGTCTCAGGATGGTAAGTTGGTGGTTGAAGATATCCCTCTAGTGGTGTGGGGGCTGTGCTTTGGCAAAGTGGGTGGGGTTATATCCTTCCTGTTTGGCCCTGTCCGGGGGTGTCCTCGGAATGGGCCACAGTGTCTCCTGACCCCTCCTGTCTCAGCCTCCAGTATTTATGCTGCAGTAGTAGTTTATGTGTCGGGGGACTAGGGTCAGTTTGTTATATCTGGAGTACTTCTCCTGTCCTATTCGGTGTCCTGTGTGAATCTAGGTGTGCGTTCTCTAATTCTCTCCTTCTCTCTTTCTCTCCCTCGGAGGACCTGAGCCCTAGGACCATGCCCCAGGACTACCTGACATGATGACTCCTTGCTGTCCCCAGTCCACCTGGCTGTGCTGCTGCACCAGTTTCAACTGTTCTGCCTTAATATTATTCGACCATGCTGGTCATTTATGAACATTTGAACATCTTGGCCATGTTCTGTTATAATCTCCACCCGGCACAGCCAGAAGAGGACTGGCCATCCCACATATGCTCTCTCTAATTCTCTCTTTCTTTCTCTCTCTCGGAGGACCTGAGCCCTAGGACCATGCCCCAGGAATACCTGACATGATGACTCCTTGCTGTCCCCAGTCCACCTGACTGTGCTGCTGCTCCAGTTTCAACTGTTCTGCCTTATTATTATTCGACCATGCTGGTCATTTAAGAACATTTGAACATCTTGACCATGTTTTGTTATAATCTCCACCCGGCACAGCCAGAAGAGGACTGGCCACCCCACATAGCCTGGTTCCTCTCTAGGTTTCTTCCTAGGTTTTGGCCTTTCTAGGGAGTTTTTCCTAGCCACCGTGCTTCTACACCTGCATTGCTTGCTGTTTGGGGTTTTAGGCTGGGTTTCTGTACAGCACTTTGAGATATTAGCTGATGTACGAAGGGCTATATAAATACATTTGATTTGATTTGATTTTGATTTGTTTATGTTTCCTTACTTTTTCAAAGTCACTGTGCATTTGCAATATGTTTTAATGGGCAGGTAACATCACGAATTTGTCATGCTATAAAAATCCTGCAGGAATGTGAAATTGACTGGCCCGGTGGACTCGGGATGGCTGGGCAGTGATTCTGGTTCATCACAATCACTCGTTGGTGTTGATTTCAGAATGTCCATTTGGTGATGTTTTTTCACTATGGAATCATATTGCAAATGCACGTGCAACTGGTAACCCAAAAATAAAAATATGGTGATTTCATTATGTCCATTTGTTTATGTTTTCTTACTTTTGCAAAGTCACTGTGCATTTGCAATATGGTTCAATGGGCATGTACCATCACGAATTTGGCATGCTCAAAATTCAAACTATACTTTGCTCAAACTATACTTTTGTCAACTTGTATTATCATATTTTTTTTTTTTTTACTTGTGCATAAGGCACATGTTTTGTCCATTTGCAATATGATTTCATAGGAAGTCAAAAGTCAAAGTCAAAAGTCTATTTTTGGGGGGGCCAAAATTGACTGTACTGATGAACTCGGGATGGCCGGGCAGTGATAGTTGTTCATTTCCATCACTCGTTGTGTTGATTTCATCATGTCCATTTGGTGATGTTTTTTCACTATAGAATCATATTGCAAATGTACATGCATTGTTGTGCAACTGGTAACCCCCCCCCCCCCCCCAAAAAAATGGTGATTTCATTATGTCCATTTGTTTATGTTTCCTTACTTTTTCAAAGTCACTGTGCATTTGCAATATGTTTTAATGGGCAGGTACCATCACAAATTTGTCATGCTATAAAAATCCTGCAGGAATGTGAAATTGACTGGCCGGTGGACTCGGGATGGCTGGGCAGTGATTCTGGGTCATCTCAATCGCTCGTTAGGGTTGATTTCAGAATGTCACTTTGGTGATGTTTTTTCACTATAGAATCATATTGCAAATGCACGTGCAACTGGTAACCGAAAAATAAAAAAATTGTGATTTCATTATGTCCATTTGTTTCCTTACTTTTTCAAAGTCACTGTGCATTTTCAGGAACGTAACTGAGGTCGAATTGTGCTTCTCACCCTAACGGTTCTCTCACTGCCACCCAAAATCAAATGACATTGTGGGGCAGGCTTCATTTTGGGCCATCTTTTTTTCAAGTTCGCTGCACTCAGAACGAGCTACGGTCAAGCGGGCGTCTCGTTGAACTCAGCACAGTCTGGAGATTATGGTGATGCCATTTTTTGTGTTGATTTCAGAATGCCATTTTGGTGATGGTCCCTCTCCGTTTAAACATATTGCAAATGTACAAAAGTCAACTAGCAAGTCAGTGTCCATCAGTCAATTAGATGTAATTATGCCTCCAAACGGATATCAATTGACACCAAACCCACTTTTTCCTACTCATTTAGAAGCCAACTATCACATATGTCAGAGCAGGCCCATAATTCACAGCGCCTTCAGTTTAAAACATAATAAAAAGGTAAAACACATAGTTACGTTCTAGCTGCGGGTCCAGTTCGGACATTATGTGAAGGCCTATGTGAGGCGACCCCGAATCCCGAGTTTCGGCTCCATAGGTCATTTGGTGTCCGAGCAAGACCCTAATTGGTGCTGAAAATCCACTTGCTACGGGGTCCTTGAACGAGCTATCGGACAGAAACGTTGGGGTCCGTCTCTATGGGCCGAGACGTTCGCAATGCACCTAGCCTTGCGTCTCTGGGACATTTCTAAATGTCGTCATTTTCGTGATGCAAAAATTAATTGAAGGTATTGCAAATGTACGAGGCTGTTTCTCGGTCCGAGAACCTTTTAGAGCCACGTAACTCACCACGCACCATCGACCGGAGGTCTAGAACAGGTTTCTAAAGTTTCGGAACTCTAGGTCTGACGGTTCTTTTTTAGCTCGAACAAAGCTAACTATTGCAGCCACTGTCTGTCTCTACGCACCCCAATACGTCCCTCCTTCCAAGTTGTGTTTTAGTGTGATTTTTTTTTCCTTTGATTTTTTTGGGGAAAAATGACTGATTTACAGTTCATGGGGGTTGCCTAATCACACATATGAAGTTTTGGACAGATCTGACTTTTTTAACCCTTCGAAACAGCCCCTGAGACACCAATTATGGCACTTCCGGTTGGCACAGGAAGCTATAAGTCAACACATATCCTCATTGGGGTATGCTTTTACAGAATCCTGAGTTTTAAGTCTTTACGTTAAGAATTGACTGATCTAGAAAGGGTTGAATGCACTGTCTGTCAAACTGCAGGCAGGGTATGGATATACACGTTTAGGGTGATTTTAACCAATTCCGGTTGGTCCAGGAAGCTTAGAATCGACACAGGTAGACCTCATAGTGGCCTGATGGACTGGTACCGAAGACAGGTTCATACGGCATTCATAACCCATATAGGCTTGAGGTTGAATTTAGGGGTGCAGGCAATGTATTACTATGGGGAGAGACGTCACTGTAATCTGTGAGATCAAAAAACCCTGTTTTACTGTTAAGGGTTAATGCCACACGGTCAAGGTTAGGCTTGCACAGATCGGGAGGACCTTAGGAACATTCCTGTGGTGGAATTTTTCTTCTCACCCTAACGGTTCTTTCACTGTCACCCAAAAGCAAATTACATTGTGGGGCAGGCTTCATTTTGGGCCTACTATTCTAATGGTTGCTGCGCCTAGACCGAGCGAGCTACGGTCAAGCGGGATATCTCGTTGAACTCGGCACGGCCTAGGGATTATTGTAATGCCTATTCCTGCTCTCTGTGTCTTTAAGCACCGCACTTTATCACTCCATCCTTCCTGTGTGTGTGTGAGGGAGCTTTTCTTTGACATCTGTTGGGAGAAATGACTGATTTACAGTTCAGAAGGGTTACCTAGTCACCCATATGAAGTTTTGGAGAGATGTGACTTTTTTAACCCTTCGAAACAGACAGTGTGACCCAATTAAAGGCACTTCCGGTTGGCACAGGAAGCTATAAGTAAACACATGTCTTGATTGACATAGCCACTTACAGAATCCTGAGTTTTAAGTCTTTACGTTAAGAATTGACTGATCTACACAGGGTTGAATGCACTATGTCCATCAAACTGCAGGCAGGGTATGGGTATACACTTTTAGGGTGATTTTAACCACTTCCGGTTGGTCCAGGAAGCTTAGAATTGACACAGGTAGACCTCATAGTGGCCCGATGGACTGTTATCAAAGACAGGTTCATAAGGCATTCATAACCCACATAGGCCTGAGGTTGAAATTAGAGGTGCAGGCAATGTATTCCTATGGGGAGAGAAGTCAAAGCAAGCTGTTTCAAGTAAACACCTTCTTTTTACTGTGAAGGGTTAATGCCACACGGTCAAGGTTAGGCTTGCACGGATCGGGAGGACCTCAGGAACGTACCTGAGGTCGAATTGTGCTTCTCACCCTAACGGTTCTCTCACTGCCACCCAAAATCAAATGACATTGTGGGGCAGGCTTCATTTTGGGCCTTCTTTTTTTCAAGTTCGCTGCACTCAGAACGAGCTACGGTCAAGCGGGATATCTCGTTGAACTCGGCACGGCCTAGGGATTATTGTAATGCCTATTCCTGCTCTCTGTGTCTTTAAGCACCGCACTTTATCACTCCATCCTTCCTGTGTGTGTGTGAGGGAGCTTTTCTTTGACATCTGTTGGGAGAAATGACTGATTTACAGTTCAGAAGGGTTACCTAGTCACCCATATGAAGTTTTGGAGAGATGTGACTTTTTTAACCCTTCGAAACAGACAGTGTGACCCAATTAAAGGCACTTCCGGTTGGCACAGGAAGCTATAAGTAAACACATGTCTTGATTGACATAGCCACTTACAGAATCCTGAGTTTTAAGTCTTTACGTTAAGAATTGACTGATCTACACAGGGTTGAATGCACTATGTCCATCAAACTGCAGGCAGGGTATGGGTATACACTTTTAGGGTGATTTTAACCACTTCCGGTTGGTCCAGGAAGCTTAGAATTGACACAGGTAGACCTCATAGTGGCCCGATGGACTGTTATCAAAGACAGGTTCATAAGGCATTCATAACCCACATAGGCCTGAGGTTGAAATTAGAGGTGCAGGCAATGTATTCCTATGGGGAGAGAAGTCAAAGCAAGCTGTTTCAAGTAAACACCTTCTTTTTACTGTGAAGGGTTAATGCCACACGGTCAAGGTTAGGCTTGCACGGATCGGGAGGACCTCAGGAACGTACCTGAGGTCGAATTGTGCTTCTCACCCTAACGGTTCTCTCACTGCCACCCAAAATCAAATGACATTGTGGGGCAGGCTTCATTTTGGGCCTTCTTTTTTTCAAGTTCGCTGCACTCAGAACGAGCTACGGTCAAGCGGGGCGTCTCGTTGAACTCGGCACAGTCTGGAGACTATGGTGATGCCATTTTGGTGATGGTCCCTCTCCGTTTAAACATATTGCAAATGCACAAAAGTCAACTAGAAAGTCAGTGTCCATCAGTCAATTAGATGTCATTATGACACCAAACGGATATCAATTGACACCAAACCCACTTTTTCCTACTCATTTAGAAGCCAACTATCACATATGTCAGAGCAGGCCCATAATTCACAGCGCCTTCAGTTTAAAACATAATAAAAAGGTAAAACACATAGTTACATTCTAGCTGCGGGTCCAGTTCGGACATTATGTGAAGGCCTATGTGAGGCGACCCCGAATCCCGAGTTTCGGCTCGATAGGTCATTTGGTGTCCGAGCAAAACCCTAATTGGTGCTGAAAATCCACTTGCTACGGGGTCCTTGAACGAGCTATCGGACAGAAACGTTGGGGTCCGTCTCTATGGGCCGAGACGTTCGCAATGCACCTAGCCTTGCGTCTCTGGGACATTTCTAAATGTCGTCATTTTCGTGATGCAAAAATGAATTGAAGGTATTGCAAATGTACGAGGCTGTTTCTCGGTCCGAGAACCTTCTAGAGCCACGTAACTCACCACGCACCATCGACCGGAGGTCTAGAACAGGTTTCTAAAGTTTCGGAACTCTAGGTCTGAAGGTTATTTTTTAGCTCGAACAAAGCTAACTATTGCAGCCACTGTCTGTCTCTACGCACCCCAATACAATACTCCTTCCAAGTTGTGTTTTAGTGTGATTTTTTTTTCCTTTGATTTTTTTGGGGAAAAATGACTGATTTACAGTTCATGGGGGTTGCCTAATCACATATATGAAGTTTTGGACAGATCTGACTTTTTTAACCCTTCGAAACAGCCCCTGAGACACCAATTATGGCACTTCCGGTTGGCACAGGAAGCTATAAGTCAACACATATCCTCATTGGGGTATACTTTTACAGAATCCTGAGTTTTATGTCTTTACGTTAAGAATTGACTGATTTACACAGGGTTGAATGCACTATGTCTGTCAAACTGCAGGCAGGGTATGGATATACACTTTTAGGGGCATTTTAACCACTTCCGGTTGGTCCAGGAAGCTTAGAATCAACACAGGTAGACCTCATAGTGGCCTGATGGACTGGTACCGAAGACAGGTTCATACGGCATTCATAACCCATATAGGCTTCAGGTTGAATTTAGGGGTGCAGGCAATGTATTCCTATGTGGAGAGATGTCACTGTAATCTGTGTAAAACCCTGTTTTACTGTTAAGGGTTAATGCCACACGGTCAAGGTTAGGCTTGCACAGATCGGGAGGACCTTAGGAACATTCCTGTGGTGGAATTTTTCTTCTCACCCTAACGGTTCTTTCACTGTCACCCAAAAGCAAATGACATTGTGGGGCAGGCTTCATTTTGGGCCTACTATTCTAATGGTCGCTGCGCCTAGACCGAGCGAGCTACGGTCAAGCGGGATATCTCGTTGAACTCGGCACGGCCTAGGGATTATTGTAATGCCTATTCCTGCTCTCTGTGTCTTTAAGCACCGCACTTTATCACTCCATCCTTCCTGTGTGTGTGTGAGGGAGCTTTTCTTTGACATCTGTTGGGAGAAATGACTGATTTACAGTTCAGAAGGGTTACCTAGTCACCCATATGAAGTTTTGGAGAGATGTGACTTTTTTAACCCTTCGAAACAGACAGTGTGACCCAATTAAAGGCACTTCCGGTTGGCACAGGAAGCTATAAGTAAACACATGTCTTGATTGACATAGCCACTTACAGAATCCTGAGTTTTAAGTCTTTACGTTAAGAATTGACTGATCTACACAGGGTTGAATGCACTATGTCCATCAAACTGCAGGCAGGGTATGGGTATACACTTTTAGGGTGATTTTAACCACTTCCGGTTGGTCCAGGAAGCTTAGAATTGACACAGGTAGACCTCATAGTGGCCCGATGGACTGTTATCAAAGACAGGTTCATAAGGCATTCATAACCCACATAGGCCTGAGGTTGAAATTAGAGGTGCAGGCAATGTATTCCTATGGGGAGAGAAGTCAAAGCAAGCTGTTTCAAGTAAACACCTTCTTTTTACTGTGAAGGGTTAATGCCACACGGTCAAGGTTAGGCTTGCACGGATCGGGAGGACCTCAGGAACGTACCTGAGGTCGAATTGTGC
This sequence comes from Oncorhynchus mykiss, assembly GCF_013265735.2. Taxonomy (NCBI): domain Eukaryota; kingdom Metazoa; phylum Chordata; class Actinopteri; order Salmoniformes; family Salmonidae; genus Oncorhynchus; species Oncorhynchus mykiss. Next base: position 82,528,912 of record NC_048574.1, read on the forward strand.
TTCTCACCCTAACGGTTCTCTCACTGCCACCCAAAATCAAATGACATTGTGGGGCAGGCTTCATTTTGGGCCTTCTTTTTTTCAAGTTCGCTGCACTCAGAACGAGCTACGGTCAAGCGGGGCGTCTCGTTGAACTCGGCACAGTCTGGAGACTATGGTGATGCCATTTTTGTGTTGATTTCAGAATGCCATTTTGGTGATGGTCCCTCTCCGTTTAAACATATTGCAAATGCACAAAAGTCAACTAGCAAGTCAGTGTCCATCAGTCAATTAGATGTCATTATGACACCAAACGGATATCAATTGACACCAAACCCACTTTTTCCTACTCATTTAGAAGCCAACTATCACATATGTCAGAGCAGGCCCATAATTCACAGCGCCTTCAGTTTAAAACATAATAAAAAGGTAAAACACATAGTTACATTCTAGCTGCGGGTCCAGTTCGGACATTATGTGAAGGCCTATGTGAGGCGACCCCGAATCCCGAGTTTCGGCTCGATAGGTCATTTGGTGTCCGAGCAAAACCCTAATTGGTGCTGAAAATCCACTTGCTACGGGGTCCTTGAACGAGCTATCGGACAGAAACGTTGGGGTATGTCTATATGGGCCGAGACGTTCGCAATGCACCTAGCCTTGCGTCTCTGGGACATTTCTAAATGTCGTCATTTTCGTGATGCAAAAATGAATTGAAGGTATTGCAAATGTACGAGGCTGTTTCTCGGTCCGAGAACCTTCTAGAGCCACGTAACTCACCACGCACCATCGACCGGAGGTCTAGAACAGGTTTCTAAAGTTTCGGAACTCTAGGTCTGAAGGTTATTTTTTAGCTCGAACAAAGCTAACTATTGCAGCCACTGTCTGTCTCTACGCACCCCAATACGTCCCTCCTTCCAAGTTGTGTTTTAGTGTGATTTTTTTTTCCTTTGAATTTTTTGGGGAAAAATGACTGATTTACAGTTCATGGGGGTTGCCTAATCACATATATGAAGTTTTGGACAGATCTGACTTTTTTAACCCTTCGAAACAGCCCCTGAGACACCAATTATGGCACTTCCGGTTGGCACAGGAAGCTATAAGTCAACACATATCCTCATTGGGGTATACTTTTACAGAATCCTGAGTTTTATGTCTTTACGTTAAGAATTGACTGATTTACACAGGGTTGAATGCACTATGTCTGTCAAACTGCAGGCAGGGTATGGATATACACTTTTAGGGGCATTTTAACCACTTCCGGTTGGTCCAGGAAGCTTAGAATCAACACAGGTAGACCTCATAGTGGCCTGATGGACTGGTACCGAAGACAGGTTCATACGGCATTCATAACCCATATAGGCTTCAGGTTGAATTTAGGGGTGCAGGCAATGTATTCCTATGGGGAGAGATGTCACTGTAATCTGTGAGATCAAAAAACCCTGTTTTACTGTTAAGGGTTAATGCCACACGGTCAAGGTTAGGCTTGCACAGATCGGGAGGACCTTAGGAACATTCCTGTGGTGGAATTTTTCTTCTCACCCTAACGGTTCTTTCACTGTCACCCAAAAGCAAATGACATTGTGGGGCAGGCTTCATTTTGGGCCTACTATTCTAATGGTCGCTGCGCCTAGACCGAGCGAGCTACGGTCAAGCGGGATATCTCGTTGAACTCGGCACGGCCTAGGGATTATTGTAATGCCTATTCCTGCTCTCTGTGTCTTTAAGCACCGCACTTTATCACTCCATCCTTCCTGTGTGTGTGTGAGGGAGCTTTTCTTTGACATCTGTTGGGAGAAATGACTGATTTACAGTTCAGAAGGGTTACCTAGTCACCCATATGAAGTTTTGGAGAGATGTGACTTTTTTAACCCTTCGAAACAGACAGTGTGACCCAATTAAAGGCACTTCCGGTTGGCACAGGAAGCTATAAGTAAACACATGTCTTGATTGACATAGCCACTTACAGAATCCTGAGTTTTAAGTCTTTACGTTAAGAATTGACTGATCTACACAGGGTTGAATGCACTATGTCCATCAAACTGCAGGCAGGGTATGGGTATACACTTTTAGGGTGATTTTAACCACTTCCGGTTGGTCCAGGAAGCTTAGAATTGACACAGGTAGACCTCATAGTGGCCCGATGGACTGTTATCAAAGACAGGTTCATAAGGCATTCATAACCCACATAGGCCTGAGGTTGAAATTAGAGGTGCAGGCAATGTATTCCTATGGGGAGAGAAGTCAAAGCAAGCTGTTTCAAGTAAACACCTTCTTTTTACTGTGAAGGGTTAATGCCACACGGTCAAGGTTAGGCTTGCACGGATCGGGAGGACCTCAGGAACGTACCTGAGGTCGAATTGTGCTTCTCACCCTAACGGTTCTCTCACTGCCACCCAAAATCAAATGACATTGTGGGGCAGGCTTCATTTTGGGCCTTCTTTTTTTCAAGTTCGCTGCACTCAGAACGAGCTACGGTCAAGCGGGGCGTCTCGTTGAACTCGGCACAGTCTGGAGACTATGGTGATGCCATTTTGGTGATGGTCCCTCTCCGTTTAAACATATTGCAAATGCACAAAAGTCAACTAGAAAGTCAGTGTCCATCAGTCAATTAGATGTCATTATGACACCAAACGGATATCAATTGACACCAAACCCACTTTTTCCTACTCATTTAGAAGCCAACTATCACATATGTCAGAGCAGGCCCATAATTCACAGCGCCTTCAGTTTAAAACATAATAAAAAGGTAAAACACATAGTTACATTCTAGCTGCGGGTCCAGTTCGGACATTATGTGAAGGCCTATGTGAGGCGACCCCGAATCCCGAGTTTCGGCTCGATAGGTCATTTGGTGTCCGAGCAAAACCCTAATTGGTGCTGAAAATCCACTTGCTACGGGGTCCTTGAACGAGCTATCGGACAGAAACGTTGGGGTCCGTCTCTATGGGCCGAGACGTTCGCAATGCACCTAGCCTTGCGTCTCTGGGACATTTCTAAATGTCGTCATTTTCGTGATGCAAAAATGAATTGAAGGTATTGCAAATGTACGAGGCTGTTTCTCGGTCCGAGAACCTTCTAGAGCCACGTAACTCACCACGCACCATCGACCGGAGGTCTAGAACAGGTTTCTAAAGTTTCGGAACTCTAGGTCTGAAGGTTATTTTTTAGCTCGAACAAAGCTAACTATTGCAGCCACTGTCTGTCTCTACGCACCCCAATACAATACTCCTTCCAAGTTGTGTTTTAGTGTGATTTTTTTTTCCTTTGATTTTTTTGGGGAAAAATGACTGATTTACAGTTCATGGGGGTTGCCTAATCACATATATGAAGTTTTGGACAGATCTGACTTTTTTAACCCTTCGAAACAGCCCCTGAGACACCAATTATGGCACTTCCGGTTGGCACAGGAAGCTATAAGTCAACACATATCCTCATTGGGGTATACTTTTACGGAATCCTGAGTTTTAAGTCTTTACGTTAAGAATTGACTGATTTACACAGGGTTGAATGCACTATGTCTGTCAAACTGCAGGCAGGGTATGGATATACACTTTTAGGGGCATTTTAACCACTTCCGGTTGGTCCAGGAAGCTTAGAATCAACACAGGTAGACCTCATAGTGGCCTGATGGACTGGTACCGAAGACAGGTTCATACGGCATTCATAACCCATATAGGCTTCAGGTTGAATTTAGGGGTGCAGGCAATGTATTCCTATGTGGAGAGATGTCACTGTAATCTGTGTAAAACCCTGTTTTACTGTTAAGGGTTAATGCCACACGGTCAAGGTTAGGCTTGCACAGATCGGGAGGACCTTAGGAACATTCCTGTGGTGGAATTTTTCTTCTCACCCTAACGGTTCTTTCACTGTCACCCAAAAGCAAATTACATTGTGGGGCAGGCTTCATTTTGGGCCTACTATTCTAATGGTTGCTGCGCCTAGACCGAGCGAGCTACGGTCAAGCGGGATATCTCGTTGAACTCGGCACGGCCTAGGGATTATTGTAATGCCTATTCCTGCTCTCTGTGTCTTTAAGCACCGCACTTTATCACTCCATCCTTCCTGTGTGTGTGTGAGGGAGCTTTTCTTTGACATCTGTTGGGAGAAATGACTGATTTACAGTTCAGAAGGGTTACCTAGTCACCCATATGAAGTTTTGGAGAGATGTGACTTTTTTAACCCTTCGAAACAGACAGTGTGACCCAATTAAAGGCACTTCCGGTTGGCACAGGAAGCTATAAGTAAACACATGTCTTGATTGACATAGCCACTTACAGAATCCTGAGTTTTAAGTCTTTACGTTAAGAATTGACTGATCTACACAGGGTTGAATGCACTATGTCCATCAAACTGCAGGCAGGGTATGGGTATACACTTTTAGGGTGATTTTAACCACTTCCGGTTGGTCCAGGAAGCTTAGAATTGACACAGGTAGACCTCATAGTGGCCCGATGGACTGTTATCAAAGACAGGTTCATAAGGCATTCATAACCCACATAGGCCTGAGGTTGAAATTAGAGGTGCAGGCAATGTATTCCTATGGGGAGAGAAGTCAAAGCAAGCTGTTTCAAGTAAACACCTTCTTTTTACTGTGAAGGGTTAATGCCACACGGTCAAGGTTAGGCTTGCACGGATCGGGAGGACCTCAGGAACGTACCTGAGGTCGAATTGTGCTTCTCACCCTAACGGTTCTCTCACTGCCACCCAAAATCAAATGACATTGTGGGGCAGGCTTCATTTTGGGCCTTCTTTTTTTCAAGTTCGCTGCACTCAGAACGAGCTACGGTCAAGCGGGGCGTCTCGTTGAACTCGGCACAGTCTGGAGACTATGGTGATGCCATTTTTGTGTTGATTTCAGAATGCCATTTTGGTGATGGTCCCTCTCCGTTTAAACATATTGCAAATGCACAAAAGTCAACTAGCAAGTCAGTGTCCATCAGTCAATTAGATGTCATTATGACACCAAACGGATATCAATTGACACCAAACCCACTTTTTCCTACTCATTTAGAAGCCAACTATCACATATGTCAGAGCAGGCCCATAATTCACAGCGCCTTCAGTTTAAAACATAATAAAAAGGTAAAACACATAGTTACATTCTAGCTGCGGGTCCAGTTCGGACATTATGTGAAGGCCTATGTGAGGCGACCCCGAATCCCGAGTTTCGGCTCGATAGGTCATTTGGTGTCCGAGCAAAACCCTAATTGGTGCTGAAAATCCACTTGCTACGGGGTCCTTGAACGAGCTATCGGACAGAAACGTTGGGGTATGTCTATATGGGCCGAGACGTTCGCAATGCACCTAGCCTTGCGTCTCTGGGACATTTCTAAATGTCGTCATTTTCGTGATGCAAAAATGAATTGAAGGTATTGCAAATGTACGAGGCTGTTTCTCGGTCCGAGAACCTTCTAGAGCCACGTAACTCACCACGCACCATCGACCGGAGGTCTAGAACAGGTTTCTAAAGTTTCGGAACTCTAGGTCTGAAGGTTCTTTTTTAGCTCGAACAAAGCTAACTATTGCAGCCACTGTCTGTCTCTACGCACCCCAATACGTCCCTCCTTCCAAGTTGTGTTTTAGTGTGATTTTTTTTTCCTTTGAATTTTTTGGGGAAAAATGACTGATTTACAGTTCATGGGGGTTGCCTAATCACATATATGAAGTTTTGGACAGATCTGACTTTTTTAACCCTTCGAAACAGCCCCTGAGACACCAATTATGGCACTTCCGGTTGGCACAGGAAGCTATAAGTCAACACATATCCTCATTGGGGTATACTTTTACAGAATCCTGAGTTTTATGTCTTTACGTTAAGAATTGACTGATTTACACAGGGTTGAATGCACTATGTCTGTCAAACTGCAGGCAGGGTATGGATATACACTTTTAGGGGCATTTTAACCACTTCCGGTTGGTCCAGGAAGCTTAGAATCAACACAGGTAGACCTCATAGTGGCCTGATGGACTGGTACCGAAGACAGGTTCATACGGCATTCATAACCCATATAGGCTTCAGGTTGAATTTAGGGGTGCAGGCAATGTATTCCTATGGGGAGAGATGTCACTGTAATCTGTGAGATCAAAAAACCCTGTTTTACTGTTAAGGGTTAATGCCACACGGTCAAGGTTAGGCTTGCACAGATCGGGAGGACCTTAGGAACATTCCTGTGGTGGAATTTTTCTTCTCACCCTAACGGTTCTTTCACTGTCACCCAAAAGCAAATGACATTGTGGGGCAGGCTTCATTTTGGGCCTACTATTCTAATGGTCGCTGCGCCTAGACCGAGCGAGCTACGGTCAAGCGGGATATCTCGTTGAACTCGGCACGGCCTAGGGATTATTGTAATGCCTATTCCTGCTCTCTGTGTCTTTAAGCACCGCACTTTATCACTCCATCCTTCCTGTGTGTGTGTGAGGGAGCTTTTCTTTGACATCTGTTGGGAGAAATGACTGATTTACAGTTCAGAAGGGTTACCTAGTCACCCATATGAAGTTTTGGAGAGATGTGACTTTTTTAACCCTTCGAAACAGACAGTGTGACCCAATTAAAGGCACTTCCGGTTGGCACAGGAAGCTATAAGTAAACACATGTCTTGATTGACATAGCCACTTACAGAATCCTGAGTTTTAAGTCTTTACGTTAAGAATTGACTGATCTACACAGGGTTGAATGCACTATGTCCATCAAACTGCAGGCAGGGTATGGGTATACACTTTTAGGGTGATTTTAACCACTTCCGGTTGGTCCAGGAAGCTTAGAATTGACACAGGTAGACCTCATAGTGGCCCGATGGACTGTTATCAAAGACAGGTTCATAAGGCATTCATAACCCACATAGGCCTGAGGTTGAAATTAGAGGTGCAGGCAATGTATTCCTATGGGGAGAGAAGTCAAAGCAAGCTGTTTCAAGTAAACACCTTCTTTTTACTGTGAAGGGTTAATGCCACACGGTCAAGGTTAGGCTTGCACGGATCGGGAGGACCTCAGGAACGTACCTGAGGTCGAATTGTGCTTCTCACCCTAACGGTTCTCTCACTGCCACCCAAAATCAAATGACATTGTGGGGCAGGCTTCATTTTGGGCCTTCTTTTTTTCAAGTTCGCTGCACTCAGAACGAGCTACGGTCAAGCGGGGCGTCTCGTTGAACTCGGCACAGTCTGGAGACTATGGTGATGCCATTTTGGTGATGGTCCCTCTCCGTTTAAACATATTGCAAATGCACAAAAGTCAACTAGAAAGTCAGTGTCCATCAGTCAATTAGATGTCATTATGACACCAAACGGATATCAATTGACACCAAACCCACTTTTTCCTACTCATTTAGAAGCCAACTATCACATATGTCAGAGCAGGCCCATAATTCACAGCGCCTTCAGTTTAAAACATAATAAAAAGGTAAAACACATAGTTACATTCTAGCTGCGGGTCCAGTTCGGACATTATGTGAAGGCCTATGTGAGGCGACCCCGAATCCCGAGTTTCGGCTCGATAGGTCATTTGGTGTCCGAGCAAAACCCTAATTGGTGCTGAAAATCCACTTGCTACGGGGTCCTTGAACGAGCTATCGGACAGAAACGTTGGGGTCCGTCTCTATGGGCCGAGACGTTCGCAATGCACCTAGCCTTGCGTCTCTGGGACATTTCTAAATGTCGTCATTTTCGTGATGCAAAAATGAATTGAAGGTATTGCAAATGTACGAGGCTGTTTCTCGGTCCGAGAACCTTCTAGAGCCACGTAACTCACCACGCACCATCGACCGGAGGTCTAGAACAGGTTTCTAAAGTTTCGGAACTCTAGGTCTGAAGGTTATTTTTTAGCTCGAACAAAGCTAACTATTGCAGCCACTGTCTGTCTCTACGCACCCCAATACAATACTCCTTCCAAGTTGTGTTTTAGTGTGATTTTTTTTTCCTTTGATTTTTTTGGGGAAAAATGACTGATTTACAGTTCATGGGGGTTGCCTAATCACATATATGAAGTTTTGGACAGATCTGACTTTTTTAACCCTTCGAAACAGCCCCTGAGACACCAATTATGGCACTTCCGGTTGGCACAGGAAGCTATAAGTCAACACATATCCTCATTGGGGTATACTTTTACGGAATCCTGAGTTTTAAGTCTTTACGTTAAGAATTGACTGATTTACACAGGGTTGAATGCACTATGTCTGTCAAACTGCAGGCAGGGTATGGATATACACTTTTAGGGGCATTTTAACCACTTCCGGTTGGTCCAGGAAGCTTAGAATCAACACAGGTAGACCTCATAGTGGCCTGATGGACTGGTACCGAAGACAGGTTCATACGGCATTCATAACCCATATAGGCTTCAGGTTGAATTTAGGGGTGCAGGCAATGTATTCCTATGTGGAGAGATGTCACTGTAATCTGTGTAAAACCCTGTTTTACTGTTAAGGGTTAATGCCACACGGTCAAGGTTAGGCTTGCACAGATCGGGAGGACCTTAGGAACATTCCTGTGGTGGAATTTTTCTTCTCACCCTAACGGTTCTTTCACTGTCACCCAAAAGCAAATGACATTGTGGGGCAGGCTTCATTTTGGGCCTACTATTCTAATGGTCGCTGCGCCTAGACCGAGCGAGCTACGGTCAAGCGGGATATCTCGTTGAACTCGGCACGGCCTAGGGATTATGATAATGCTATTGCCTGCTCTCTGTGTCTTTAAGCACCGCACTTTGTCACTTCATCCTTGCTGTGTGTGTGTGTGTGAGAGCTTTTCTTTGACATCTGTTGGGAGAAATGACTGACTTACAGTTTATGAGGGTTGCCTAATCACACATATTAAGTTTTGAAAAGATCTGACCTTTTTAACCCTTGGAAACAGCCACTATGACACAATTTAAGGCACTTCTGGTTGGCACAGGAAGCTATAAATAAACTCATATCCTGATTGGGGTATGCCTTTACATAATCCTGAGTTTTAAGTCTTTACGTTAAGAACTGAGTTATTTACGGAGGGTTTAGTATGTGTGTGTTATTTCAGAAAATCATAGAAAATCACAGAAATCTCGCAGAGCTCCGCAGCACACTTTAAAAAGATTCGTATGAACACCCTGCAACTGGATCTGTAACCGTTGAAAAAAAAAAAGCCTATTTGTGACCATCACCAATTTGTCATTGTTCCGTTTCTCTTAAATGACGATAGATAAATGGCTGGTTCTTTTTTTATTGACACTGGAGGCTCCTTGACTTTGACCTGAAGTGGAAAAATAATTTCTCTATTTCCATTTTGGACCTTTAATCCCAGAAAAATGGCCATAACTCAAAAACCGTTGAGGCCTAGACGCCATCTTGTTCGGGGCCAACTGCCCATTATGCCAAACCTACGCTCACCAAGTTTCGGCTTCAAAATATTTTCAGGCCCCGTCGTGATATGGCCAAATTGCCATATGATTCAGTATGCCCTCTTGTGGGAATTTCCGGGATAGCGGAAATATGGTCCAAAACTTGTTTATTTTATGAAACGGAAACCGAATGTCCGACAAAGTTCATTTGATGACTTCCCGGTAGGTCCGGCACTACCGCACGGCCCGACGCCGACCGCGAATTTTACAAACGTTTTCGGACGTCTGGTAAGGGACCGTACATTTGCAATATGGACTTTCTCACTAACTATACACGAAATGCCAAAATGTTCCCTTAAGGTATGTAATTTGAAAGATAAGGGCCTCGCTTCAATCAAATCAGTTCTAACCACACATGCATATGCTGGTCGGAGGAGTCACTGCATTGGAGCTGTCCAATCGGTGAGCAGCTGCTCTTGATCGTTGTCACGAAGCCACACCCACTGGCATTAGAAGTTCAGAACGAGGAAGTGGTATGGAAATAATAACTCTCAAATTTAATTTGTGCTTTAAGCAGCTAATGAATCTTAAAGCTAGAGTCCTTATTAACTGAAATAATAACAAATTAACACCTGTTCTATGTTTTTTTGGTAATAAAAATGTGACCACTCTCAAATTCATAGACAGAGCTATGGATGCCAGGACTGACCATCCATGATATCAGAATTATAGTTTTAATCATGTTTTAAAGCTGTACAGTGTTTGTTTGCATTGTTTAGAAACATTGGGGTAAAACAAGCTTATATTTTGGGTTCTGATGGGGTACGACAGACTCATGAGGTATTCATATGTTATATTCTTCTAGAATCAATGGGTAGATATAATTAATTTATAAGTAAAAAAATGTGTGTAGCAACTAAGGATTCTAGCTTTAAGGCTGTATCTATGAGAGCTGGGAAACTGTTGATTGGTTAAACCAATGCCACAGCTGCTATGCCCCAGGCTATTGGTTAGCCAGCAGCTATCAGAGCCACAGCAGCTATGCCCCAGGCTATTAGCTAGCCTAGTAGCTAGCAGAGCCACAGCGCTATGTCCCAGGCTATTAGCTAGCCAGCAGCTGAACCATTAACAGAGCCAAACTGAGAGGCAAGGCAGCCAGAGAGAAGGAAGTGGGTCGGGGAGCACTTCCTGATGTGGTTGATGACCCTGAAAAAGCAGGAAAAACAGAGATATTGTTCAGTAAATTACAAAAGTGGAGTGTCTTTTCATGTTTCTGTTCAAATGTTGACTTCGCTCCTATAGATGTGTACGGTGACAGTGAAACAGGGGCGGACTGGGACCAGAAATTGGCCCTGGCATTTTTTTATATTTTTTATTTTTATTTTTTTGTACCCCGTTTTCGTGGTATCCAATTGTTTATAGCTACTATCTTGTCTCATCGCTAAAACTCCCGTACGGGCTCGGGAGAGACGAAGGTTGAAAGTCATGCGTCCTCCGATACACAACCCAACCAAGCCGCACTGCTCCTTAACACAGCGCGCATCCAACCCGGAAGCCAGCCGCACCAATGTGTCGGAGGAAACACTGTGCAACCTTTGTTAGCACGCACTGCCCCTAGCCCGCCACAGGAGTCGCTTGTGTGTATAGATGTGTACGGTGACAGTGAAAAAAAATCCTAAATTATTATTACCAGCCCATCTGGCCATTTGCCCAAAATGCCAGATGGCCAGTCCGCACCTGGAGATTAATACTTACCATCACTGATGCTGCCTGGTATAATGTTCAGGGAGGTGGTGACCAGTCCGCACCTGGAGATGAATACTTACCAGCACTGATGGTGGTGCCACCTGCTGCAGGGGCGGCGGTGGTGGTGGTGACAGCTGCTGCAGGGGTGGTAGTGGTGGTGGTGACAGCTGCTGCAGGAGCGGTGGTGGTGACAGCTGCTGCAGGAGTGGTGGTGGTACCAGCTGCAGGAGTGGTGGTGGTGACAGCTGCTGCAGGAGCGGTGGTGGTGACAGCTGCTGCAGGAGCGGTGGTGGTGACAGCTGCTGCAGGAGCGGTGGTGGTGACAGCTGCTGCAGGGGCGGCGGTGGTGGTGGTGACAGCTGCTGCAGGGGTGGTGGTGGTGACAGCTGCTGCAGGGGTGGTGGTGGTGGTGACAGGTGCTGCAGGAGTGGTGGTGGTGACAGCTGCTGCAGGGGCGGCGGTGGTGACAGCTGCTGCAGGGGCGGCGGTGGTGGTGGTGACAGGTGCTGCAGGGGCGGCGGTGGTGGTGGTGACAGGTGCTGCAGGGGCGGTGGTGGTGACAGCTGCTGCAGGGGCGGTGGTGGTGACAGCTGCTGCAGGGGCGGTGGTGGTGACAGGTGCTGCAGGGGTGGTGGTGGTGACAGGTGCTGCAGGAACGGTGGTGGTGACAGCTGCTGCAGGAGCAGTGGTGGTGACAGCTGCTGCAGGAACGGTGGTGGTGACAGCTGCTGCAGGAACGGTGGTGGTGACAGCTGCTGCAGGAACGGTGGTGGTGACAGCTGCTGCAGGGGCGGCGGTGGTGGTGGTGACAGCTGCTGCAGGAACGGTGGTGGTGACAGCTGCTGCAGGGGCGGTGGTGGTGACAGCTGCTGCAGGAACGGTGGTGGTGCCACCTGCTGCAGGGGCGGCGGTGGTGGTGGTGACAGCTGCTGCAGGAACGGTGGTGGTGACAGCTGCTGCAGGGGCGGTGGTGGTGACAGCTGCTGCAGGACGGGTGGTGGTACCAGCTACTGCAGGAGCGGTGGTGGTGACAGCTGCTGCAGGAACGGTGGTGGTGACAGGTGCTGCAGGGGCGGTGGTGGTACCAGCTGCTGCAGGGGCGGTATTGGTGACAGCTGCTGCAGGACGGGTGGTGGTGACAGCTGCTGCAGGAACGGTGGTGGTGACAGGTGCTGCAGGGGCGGTGGTGGTACCAGCTGCTGCAGGAGCGGTGGTGGTGACAGCTGCTGCAGGAGTGGTGGTGGTAACAGCTGCTGCAGGAGCGGTGGTGGTTACAGCTGATGCAGGGGCGGCGGTGGTGACAGCTGCTGCAGGAGCGGTGGTGGTGACAGCTGCTGCAGGGGCGGTGGTGGTGACAGCTGCTGCAGGGGCAGTGGTGGTGACAGCTGCTGCAGCGGTGGTGGTGGTGACAGGTGCTGCAGGGGTGGTGGTGGTGACAGGTGCTGCAGGAACGGTGGTGGTGACAGCTGCTGCAGGAGCAGTGGTGGTGACAGCTGCTGCAGGAACGGTGGTGGTGACAGCAGCTGCAGGGGTGGTGGTGGTGGTGACAGCTGCTGCAGGGGCAGTGGTGGTCACAGCTGATGCAGGGGCGGCGGTGGTGACAGCTGCTGCAGGAGCGGTGGTGGTGACAGCTGCTGCAGGGGCGGTGGTGGTGACAGCTGCTGCAGGGGCGGTGGTGGTGACAGCTGCTGCAGGAGCGGTGGTGGCAACAGCTGCTGTCGGAGCGGTGGTGCTGACAGCTGCTGCAGGGGTGGTGGTGGTGACAGCTGCTGCAGGGGTGGTAGTGGCGACAGCTGCTGCAGGGGCGGTGGTGGTGACAGCTGCTGCAGGGGTGGTAGTGGTGACAGCTGCTGCAGGGGTGGTAGTGGTGACAGCTGCTGCAGGGGCGGTGGTGGTGACAGCTGCTGCAGGGGTGGTAGTGGTGACAGCTGCTGCAGGGTCGGTGGTGGTGACAGCTGCTGCAGGGGCAGTGGTGGTCACAGCTGCCGCAGGGGCGGTGGTGGTGACAGCTGCTGCAGGGGTGGTGGTGACCGCTGCTGCAGGGGCGGTGGTGGTGACAGCTGCTGCAGGGGCGGTGGTGTTGACAGGTGCTGCAGGGGCGGTGGTGGTGACAGCTGCTGCATGAGCGGTGGTTGTGGCAGCTGCTGCAGGGGCGGTGGTGGTGACAGCTACTGCAGGGGCGGTGGTGGTGACAGCTACTGCAGGGGCGGTGGTTGTGGCAGCTGCTGCAGGGGCGGTGGTGGTGACAGCTACTGCAGGGGCGGTGGTGGTGACAGCTGCTGCAGGGGTGGTGGTGGTGACAGCTGCTGCAGGGGCGGTGGTTGTGGCAGCTGCTGCAGGGGTGGTGGTGGTGACAGCTACTGCAGGGGCGGTGGTTGTGACAGCTGCTGCAGGGGCGGTGGTGGTGACAGGTGCTGCAGGGGCGGTGGTGGTGACAGGTGCTGCAGGACGGGTGGTGGTAACAGCTGCTGCAGGACTGGTGGTGGTAACAGCTGCTGCAGGGGCGGTGGTGGTGACAGCTGCTGCAGGGGTGGTGGTGGTGACAGCTACTGCAGGGGCGGTGGTGGTGGCAGCTGCTGCAGGGGCGGTGGTGGTGACAGGTGCTGCAGGGGCGGTGGTGGTGACAGCTGCTGCAGGGGCGGTGTTGGTGACAGCTGCTGCAGGGGCGGTGGTGGTGGCAGGTGCTGCAGGAGCGGTGGTGGTGACAGCTGCTGCAGGGGCGGTGGTGGTGACAGGTGCTGCAGGGGCGGTGGTGGTGGCAGGTGCTGCAGGAGCGGTGGTGGTACCAGCTGCTGCAGGGGCAGTGGTGGTGACAGGTGCTGCAGGGGCAGTGGTGGTGACAGCTGCTGCAGGGGCGGTGGTGGTGACAGCTGCTGCAGGGGCGGTGGTGGTGACAGGTGCTGCAGGGGCGGTGGTGGTGGCAGGTGCTGCAGGAGCGGTGGTGGTACCAGCTGCTGCAGGGGCAGTGGTGGTGACAGCTGCTGCAGGTGCGGTGGTGGTGACAGGTGCTGCAGGACGGGTGGTGGTAACAGCTGCTGCAGGACTGGTGGTGGTACCAGCTACTGCAGGGGCGGTGGTGGTGACAGGTGCTGCAGGGGCGGTAGTGGTCACAACTGCTGCAGGGGCGGTGGTGGTGACAGGTGCTGCAGGACGGGTGGTGGTAACAGCTGCTGCAGGACTGGTGGTGGTACCAGCTACTGCAGGGGCGGTGGTGGTGACAGCTGCTGCAGGGGCGGTGGTGGTGACAGAGGCTGCAGGGGCGGTGGTGGGGACAGCTGCTGCAGGGGCGGTGGTGGTGACAGCTGCTGCAGGGGCGGTGGTGGTGACAGGTGCTGCAGGGGCGGTGGTGGTGACAGGTGCTGCAGGGGCGGTGGTGGTGACAGCTGCTGCAGGGGCGGTGGTGGTGACAGGTGCTGCAGGGGCGGTGGTGGTGACAGCTGCTGCAGGGGTGGTAGTGGTGACAGCTGCTGCAGGGGTGGTAGTGGTGACAGCTGCTGCAGGGGTGGTAGTGGTGACAGCTGCTGCAGGGGCGGTGGTGGTGACAGCTGCTGCAGGGGCAGTGGTGGTGACAGCTGCTGCAGGACGGGTGGTGGTAACAGCTGCTGCAGGACTGGTGGTGGTACCAGCTACTGCAGGGGCGGTGGTGGTGACAGGTGCTGCAGGGGCGGTGGTGGTGACAGCTGCTGCAGGGGCGGTGGTGGTGACAGGTGCTGCAGGGGCAGTGGTGGTGACAGGTGCTGCAGGGGCGGTGGTGGTGACAGCTGCTGCAGGGGCGGTGGTGGTGACAGCTGCTGCAGGGGCGGTGGTGGTGACAGCTGCTGCAGGGGCGGTGGTGGTGACAGCTGCTGCAGGGGCAGTAGTGGTCACAACTGCTGCAGGGGCGGTGGTGGTGACAGGTGCTGCAGGGGCGGTGGTGGTGACAGCTGCTGCAGGGGCGGTGGTGGTGACAGCTGCTGCAGGGGCGGTGGTGGTGACAGCTGCTGCAGGGGCGGTGGTGGTGACAGCTGCTGCAGGGGTGGTAGTGGTGACAGCTGCTGCAGGGGTGGTTGTGGTGACAGGTGCTGCAGGGGCAGTGGTGGTGACAGCTGCTGCATGAGCCGTGGTGGTGACAGCTGCTGCAGGGGCGGTGGTGGTGACAGCTGCTGCAGGGGCGGTGGTGGTGACAGCTGCTGCATGAGCGGTGGTTGTGGCAGCTGCTGCAGGGGCGGTGGTGGTGACAGCTACTGCAGGGGCGGTGGTGGTGACAGCTACTGCAGGGGCGGTGGTTGTGGCAGCTGCTGCAGGGGCGGTGGTGGTGACAGCTACTGCAGGGGCGGTGGTGGTGACAGCTGCTGCAGGGGTGGTGGTGGTGACAGCTACTGCAGGGGCGGTGGTTGTGGCAGCTGCTGCAGGGGTGGTGGTGGTGACAGCTACTGCAGGGGCGGTGGTTATGACAGCTGCTGCAGGGGCGGTGGTGGTGACAGGTGCTGCAGGGGCGGTGGTGGTGACAGGTGCTGCAGGACGGGTGGTGGTAACAGCTGCTGCAGGACTGGTGGTGGTAACAGCTACTGCAGGGGCGGTGGTGGTGACAGCTGCTGCAGGGGTGGTGGTGGTGACAGCTACTGCAGGGGCGGTGGTGGTGGCAGCTGCTGCAGGGGCGGTGGTGGTGACAGGTGCTGCAGGGGCGGTGGTGGTGACAGCTGCTGCAGGGGCGGTGGTGGTGACAGCTGCTGCAGGGGCGGTGGTGGTGACAGCTGCTGCAGGGGCAGTGGTGGTCACAGCTGCTGCAGGGGCGGTGGTGGTGACAGCTGCTGCAGGACGGGTGGTGGTAACAGCTGCTGCAGGACTGGTGGTGGTACCAGCTACTGCAGGGGAGGTGGTTGTGACAGCTGCTGCAGGGGCGGTGGTGGTGACAGGTGCTGCAGGGGCAGTAGTGGTCACAACTGCTGCAGGGGCGGTGGTGGTGACAGGTGCTGCAGGGGCAGTAGTGGTCACGACTGCTGCAGGGGCTGTGGTGGTGACAGGTGCTGCAGGACGTGTGGTGGTAACAGCTGCTGCAGGACTGGTGGTGGTACCAGCTACTGCAGGGGCGGTGGTGGTGACAGGTGCTGCAGGGGCGGTGGTGGTGACAGCTGCTGCAGGGGCGGTGGTGGTGACAGCTGCTGCAGGGGCGGTGGTGGTAACAGCTGCTGCAGGGGCGGTGGTGGTGACAGCTACTGCAGGGGCGGTGGTGGTGACAGCTGCTGCAGGGGCGGTTGTGGTGACAGCTACTGCAGGGGCGGTGGTGGTGACAGCTACTGCAGGGGTGGTGGTGGTGACAGCTGCTGCAGGGGCGGTGGTGGTGACAGCTGCTGCAGGGGCGGTGGTGGTCACAGCTGCTGCAGGGGCGGTGGTGGTGACAGCTACTGCAGGGGCGGTGGTGGTGACAGCTGCTGCAGGGGCGGTTGTGGTGACAGCTACTGCAGGGGCGGTGGTGGTGACAGCTACTGCAGGGGTGGTGGTGGTGACAGCTGCTGCAGGGGCGGTGGTGGTGACAGCTACTGCAGGGGCGGTGGTGGTGACAGCTACTGCAGGGGTGGTGGTGGTGACAGCTACTGCAGGGGCGGTGGTGGTGACAGCTGCTGCAGGGGCGGTGGTGGTGACAGCTACTGCAGGGGCAGTGGTGGTGACAGCTGCTGCAGGGGCGGTGGTGGTGACAGCTACTGCAGGGGCGGTGGTGGTCACAGCTGCTGCAGGGGCGGTGGTGGTGACAGCTGCTGCAGGTGCGGTAGTGGTGATAGGAGCTGCAGGGGCGGTGGTGGTGACAGGTGCTGCAGGGGCAGTGGAGGTGACAGGTGCTGCAGGGGTGGTGGTGGTCGCAGCTGCTGCAGGTGCGGTGGTTGTGACAGCTGCTGCAGGGGCAGTAGTGGTGACAGCTGCTGCAGGGGCAGTAGTGGTCACAACTGCTGCAGGGGCGGTGGTGGTGACAGCTGCTGCAGGGGCAGTAGTGGTGACAGCTGCTGCAGGGGCAGTAGTGGTGACAGCTGCTGCAGGGGCAGTAGTGGTGACAGCTGCTGCAGGGGCAGTAGTGGTCACAACTGCTGCAGGGGCGGTGGTGGTGACAGGTGCTGCAGGGGCGGTGGTGGTGACAGCTGCTGCAGGGGCGGTGGTGGTGACAGCTGCTGCAGGGGTGGTAGTGGTCACAGCTGCTGCAGGGGCGGTGGTGGTCACAGCTGCTGCAGGGGCGGTGGTGGTGACAGGTGCTGCAGGGGCTGTGGTGGTGACAGGTGCTGCAGGGGCAGTAGTGGTCACAACTGCTGCAGGGGCTGTGGTGGTGACAGGTGCTGCAGGGGCTGTGGTGGTGACAGGTGCTGCAGGGGCAGTAGTGGTCACAACTGCTGCAGGGGCTGTGGTGGTGACAGGTGCTGCAGGACGTGTGGTGGTAACAGCTGCTGCAGGACTGGTGGTGGTACCAGCTACTGCAGGGGCGGTGGTGGTGACAGGTGCTGCAGGGGCGGTGGGGGTGACAGCTGCTGCAGGGACGGTGGTGGTGACAGGTGCTGCAGGACGGGTGGTGGTAACAGCTGCTGCAGGACTGGTGGTGGTACCAGCTACTGCAGGGGCGGTGATGGTGACAGCTGCTGCAGGGGCGGTGGTGGTGACAGCTACTGCAGGGGCGGTGGTGGTGACAGCTGCTGCAGGGGCGGTGGTGGTGACAGCTGCTGCAGGGGCGGTGATGGTGACAGCTGCTGCAGGGGAGGTGGTGGTGACAGCTACTGCAGGGGCGGTGGTGGTCACAGCTGCTGCAGGGGCGGTGGTGGTGACAGCTACTGCAGGGGCGGTGGTGGTGACAGCTGCTGCAGGGGCGGTGGTGGTGACAGCTGCTGCAGGGGCAGTAGTGGTCACAACTGCTGCAGGGGCGGTGGTGGTGACAGCTGCTGCAGGGGCAGTAGTGGTGACAGCTGCTGCAGGGGCAGTAGTGGTGACAGCTGCTGCAGGGGCAGTAGTGGTGACAGCTGCTGCAGGGGCAGTAGTGGTCACAACTGCTGCAGGGGCGGTGGTGGTGACAGGTGCTGCAGGGGCGGTGGTGGTGACAGCTGCTGCAGGGGCGGTGGTGGTGACAGCTGCTGCAGGGGCGGTGGTGGTGACAGCTGCTGCAGGGGTGGTAGTGGTGACAGCTGCTGCAGGGGCAGTAGTGGTCACAACTGCTGCAGGGGCGGTGGTGGTGACAGGTGCTGCAGGGGCGGTGGTGGTGACAGCTGCTGCAGGGGTGGTAGTGGTGACAGCTGCTGCAGTGGTGGTTGTGGTGACAGGTGCTGCAGGGGCAGTGGTGGTGACAGCTGCTGCATGAGCCGTGGTGGTGACAGCTGCTGCAGGGGCGGTGGTGGTGACAGCTGCTGCAGGGGCGGTGGTGGTGACAGCTGCTGCAGGGGCGGTGGTGGTCACAGCTGCTGCAGGGGTGGTAGTGGTCACAGCTGCTGCAGGACGGGTGGTGGTAACAGCTGCTGCAGGACTGGTGGTGGTACCAGCTACTGCAGGGGCGGTGGTGGTGACAGCTGCTGCAGGGGCGGTGGTGGTGACAGGTGCTGCAGGGGCGGTGGTGGTGACAGGTGCTGCAGGGGCTGTGGTGGTGACAGGTGCTGCAGGGGCAGTAGTGGTCACAACTGCTGCAGGAGCTGTGGTGGTGACAGGTGCTGCAGGACGTGTGGTGGTAACAGCTGCTGCAGGACTGGTGGTGGTACCAGCTACTGCAGGGGCGGTGGTGGTGACAGGTGCTGCAGGGGCGGTGGTGGTGACAGCTGCTGCAGGGGCGGTGGTGGTGACAGGTGCTGCAGGACGGGTGGTGGTAACAGCTGCTGCAGGACTGGTGGTGGTACCAGCTACTGCAGGGGCGGTGATGGTGACAGCTGCTGCAGGGGCGGTGGTGGTGACAGCTACTGCAGGGGCGGTGGTGGTGACAGCTGCTGCAGGGGCGGTGGTGGTGACAGCTGCTGCAGGGGCGGTGATGGTGACAGCTGCTGCAGGGGAGGTGGTGGTGACAGCTACTGCAGGGGCGGTGGTGGTCACAGCTGCTGCAGGGGCGGTGGTGGTGACAGCTACTGCAGGGGCGGTGGTGGTGACAGCTGCTGCAGGGGCGGTGGTGGTGACAGCTGCTGCAGGGGCAGTAGTGGTCACAACTGCTGCAGGGGCGGTGGTGGTGACAGCTGCTGCAGGGGCAGTAGTGGTGACAGCTGCTGCAGGGGCAGTAGTGGTGACAGCTGCTGCAGGGGCAGTAGTGGTGACAGCTGCTGCAGGGGCAGTAGTGGTCACAACTGCTGCAGGGGCGGTGGTGGTGACAGGTGCTGCAGGGGCAGTGGTGGTGACAGCTGCTGCAGGGGCGGTGGTGGTGACAGCTGCTGCAGGGGCGGTGGTGGTGACAGCTGCTGCAGGGGTGGTAGTGGTGACAGCTGCTGCAGGGGCAGTAGTGGTCACAACTGCTGCAGGGGCGGTGGTGGTGACAGGTGCTGCAGGGGCGGTGGTGGTGACAGCTGCTGCAGGGGTGGTAGTGGTGACAGCTGCTGCAGTGGTGGTTGTGGTGACAGGTGCTGCAGGGGCAGTGGTGGTGACAGCTGCTGCATGAGCCGTGGTGGTGACAGCTGCTGCAGGGGCGGTGGTGGTGACAGCTGCTGCAGGGGCGGTGGTGGTGACAGCTGCTGCAGGGGCGGTGGTGGTCACAGCTGCTGCAGGGGTGGTAGTGGTCACAGCTGCTGCAGGACGGGTGGTGGTAACAGCTGCTGCAGGACTGGTGGTGGTACCAGCTACTGCAGGGGCGGTGGTGGTGACAGCTGCTGCAGGGGCGGTGGTGGTGACAGGTGCTGCAGGGGCGGTGGTGGTGACAGGTGCTGCAGGGGCTGTGGTGGTGACAGGTGCTGCAGGGGCAGTAGTGGTCACAACTGCTGCAGGAGCTGTGGTGGTGACAGGTGCTGCAGGACGTGTGGTGGTAACAGCTGCTGCAGGACTGGTGGTGGTACCAGCTACTGCAGGGGCGGTGGTGGTGACAGGTGCTGCAGGGGCTGTGGTGGTGACAGCTGCTGCAGGGGCGGTGGTGGTGACAGGTGCT
Source organism: Oncorhynchus mykiss (assembly GCF_013265735.2). Lineage (NCBI taxonomy): Eukaryota > Metazoa > Chordata > Actinopteri > Salmoniformes > Salmonidae > Oncorhynchus > Oncorhynchus mykiss. The sequence goes on from NC_048574.1 coordinate 82,549,002, forward strand.
GCAGGACGGGTGGTGGTAACAGCTGCTGCAGGACTGGTGGTGGTACCAGCTACTGCAGGGGCGGTGATGGTGACAGCTGCTGCAGGGGCGGTGGTGGTGACAGCTACTGCAGGGGCGGTGGTGGTGACAGCTGCTGCAGGGGCGGTGGTGGTGACAGCTGCTGCAGGGGCGGTGATGGTGACAGCTGCTGCAGGGGCGGTGGTGGTGACAGCTACTGCAGGGGCGGTGGTGGTCACAGCTGCTGCAGGGGCGGTGGTGGTTACAGCTACTGCAGGGGCGGTGGTGGTGACAGCTGCTGCAGGGGCGGTGGTGGTGACAGCTGCTGCAGGGGCGGTGGTGGTGACAGCTACTGCAGGGGCGGTGGTTGTGGCAGCTGCTGCAGGGGCAGTGGTGGTGACAGCTGCTGCAGGGGCGGTGGTGGTGACAGCTGCTGCAGGTGCGGTAGTGGTGATAGGAGCTGCAGGGGCGGTGGTGGTGACAGGTGCTGCAGGGGCAGTGGTGGTGACAGGTGCTGCAGGGGCAGTGGTGGTGACAGGTGCTGCAGGGGTGGTGGTGGTGACAGCTACTGCAGGGGCGGTAGTGGTGACAGCTGCTGCAGGGGCAGTGGTGGTGACAGCTGCTGCATGGGCGGTGGTGGTGACAGCTGCTGCAGGGGCAGTAGTGGTCACAACTGCTGCAGGGGCGGTGGTGGTGACAGGTGCTGCAGGGGCGGTGGTGGTGACAGCTGCTGCAGGGGCGGTGGTGGTGATAGCTGCTGCAGGGGCGGTGGTGGTGACAGCTGCTGCAGGGGCGGTGGTGGTGACAGCTGCTGCAGGGGCGGTGGTGGTGACAGGTGCTGCAGGGGCAGTAGTGGTCACAACTGCTGCAGGGGCGGTGGTGGTGACAGGTGCTGCAGGGGCAGTAATGGTCACAACTGCTGCAGGGGCTGTGGTGGTGACAGGTGCTGCAGGACGTGTGGTGGTAACAGCTGCTGCAGGACTGGTGGTGGTACCAGCTACTGCAGGGGCGGTGGTGGTGACAGGTGCTGCAGGGGCGGTGGTGGTGACAGCTGCTGCAGGGGCGGTGGTGGTGACAGGTGCTGCAGGACGGGTGGTGGTAACAGCTGCTGCAGGACTGGTGGTGGTACCAGCTACTGCAGGGGCGGTGATGGTGACAGCTACTGCAGGGGCGGTGGTGGTGACAGCTACTGCAGGGGCGGTGGTGGTGACAGCAACTGCAGGGGCGGTGATGGTGACAGCTGCTGCAGGGGCGGTGGTGGTGACAGCTACTGCAGGGGCGGTGATGGTGACAGCTGCTGCAGGGGCGGTGGTGGTGACAGCTACTGCAGGGGCGGTGATGGTGACAGCTGCTGCAGGGGCGGTGGTGGTGACAGCTACTGCAGGGGCGGTGATGGTGACAGGTGCTGCAGGGGCGGTGGTGGTGACAGCTGCTGCAGGGGTGGTAGTGGTGACAGCTGCTGCAGTGGTGGTTGTGGTGACAGGTGCTGCAGGGGCAGTGGTGGTGACAGCTGCTGCATGAGCCGTGGTGGTGACAGCTGCTGCAGGGGCGGTGGTGGTGACAGCTGCTGCAGGGGCGGTGGTGGTGACAGCTGCTGCAGGGGCGGTGGTGGTCACAGCTGCTGCAGGGGTGGTAGTGGTCACAGCTGCTGCAGGACGGGTGGTGGTAACAGCTGCTGCAGGACTGGTGGTGGTACCAGCTACTGCAGGGGCGGTGGTGGTGACAGCTGCTGCAGGGGCGGTGGTGGTGACAGGTGCTGCAGGGGCGGTGGTGGTGACAGGTGCTGCAGGGGCTGTGGTGGTGACAGGTGCTGCAGGGGCAGTAGTGGTCACAACTGCTGCAGGAGCTGTGGTGGTGACAGGTGCTGCAGGACGTGTGGTGGTAACAGCTGCTGCAGGACTGGTGGTGGTACCAGCTACTGCAGGGGCGGTGGTGGTGACAGGTGCTGCAGGGGCTGTGGTGGTGACAGCTGCTGCAGGGGCAGTGGTGGTGACAGGTGCTGCAGGACGGGTGGTGGTAACAGCTGCTGCAGGACTGGTGGTGGTACCAGCTACTGCAGGGGCGGTGATGGTGACAGCTGCTGCAGGGGCGGTGGTGGTGACAGCTACTGCAGGGGCGGTGGTGGTGACAGCTGCTGCAGGGGCGGTGGTGGTGACAGCTGCTGCAGGGGCGGTGATGGTGACAGCTGCTGCAGGGGCGGTGGTGGTGACAGCTACTGCAGGGGCGGTGGTGGTCACAGCTGCTGCAGGGGCGGTGGTGGTGACAGCTACTGCAGGGGCGGTGGTGGTGACAGCTGCTGCAGGGGTGGTGGTGGTGACAGCTGCTGCAGGGGCGGTGGTGGTGACAGCTACTGCAGGGGCGGTGGTTGTGGCAGCTGCTGCAGGGGCAGTGGTGGTGACAGCTGCTGCAGGGGCGGTGGTGGTGACAGCTGCTGCAGGTGCGGTAGTGGTGATAGGAGCTGCAGGGGCGGTGGTGGTGACAGGTGCTGCAGGGGCAGTGGTGGTGACAGGTGCTGCAGGGGCAGTGGTGGTGACAGGTGCTGCAGGGGTGGTGGTGGTGACAGCTACTGCAGGGGCGGTAGTGGTGACAGCTGCTGCAGGGGCAGTGGTGGTGACAGCTGCTGCATGGGCGGTGGTGGTGACAGCTGCTGCAGGGGCAGTAGTGGTCACAGCTGCTGCAGGGGCGGTGGTGGTGACAGGTGCTGCAGGGGCGGTGGTGGTGACAGCTGCTGCAGGGGCGGTGGTGGTGACAGCTGCTGCAGGGGCGGTGGTGGTGACAGCTGCTGCAGGGGCGGTGGTGGTGACAGCTGCTGCAGGGGCGGTGGTGGTGACAGGTGCTGCAGGGGCAGTAGTGGTCACAACTGCTGCAGGGGCGGTGGTGGTGACAGGTGCTGCAGGGGCAGTAGTGGTCACAACTGCTGCAGGGGCTGTGGTGGTGACAGGTGCTGCAGGACGTGTGGTGGTAACAGCTGCTGCAGGACTGGTGGTGGTACCAGCTACTGCAGGGGCGGTGGTGGTGACAGGTGCTGCAGGGGCGGTGGTGGTGACAGCTGCTGCAGGGGCGGTGGTGGTGACAGGTGCTGCAGGACGGGTGGTGGTAACAGCTGCTGCAGGACTGGTGGTGGTACCAGCTACTGCAGGGGCGGTGATGGTGACAGCTGCTGCAGGGGCGGTGGTGGTGACAGCTACTGCAGGGGCGGTGGTGGTGACAGCTACTGCAGGGGCGGTGATGGTGACAGCTGCTGCAGGGGCGGTGGTGGTGACAGCTACTGCAGGGGCGGTGATGGTGACAGCTGCTGCAGGGGCGGTTGTGGTGACAGCTACTGCAGGGGCGGTGATGGTGACAGCTGCTGCAGGGGCGGTGGTGGTGACAGCTACTGCAGGGGCGGTGATGGTGACAGCTGCTGCAGGGGCGGTGGTGGTGACAGCTACTGCAGGGGCGGTGGTTGTGTCAGCTGCTGCAGGGGCAGTGGTGGTGACAGCTGCTGCAGGGGCGGTGGTGGTGACAGCTGCTGCAGGGGCGGTGGTGGTGACAGCTGCTGCAGGTGCGGTAGTGGTGATAGGAGCTGCAGGGGCGGTGGTGGTGACAGGTGCTGCAGGGGCAGTGGTGGTGACAGCTGCTGCAGGGGTGGTGGTGGTCGCAGCTGCTGCAGGTGCAGTGGTGGTGACAGCTGCTGCAGGGGCGGTGGTGGTGACAGCTGCTGCAGGGGCAGTGGTGGTGACAGCTGCTGCAGGGGCGGTGGTGGGGACAGCTGCTGCAGGGGCAGTGGTGGTGACAGCTGCTGCAGGGGCGGTGGTGGTCGCAGCTGCTGCAGGAGAGGTGGTGGTGACAGCTGCTGCAGGGGCGGTGGTGGTGACAGCTGCTGCAGGGGCAGTGGTGGTGACAGCTGCTGCAGGGGCAGTGGTGGTGACAGCTGCTGCAGGGGCGGTGGTGGTGACAGCTGCTGCAGGGGCAGTGGTGGTGACAGCTGCTGCAGGGGCGGTGGTGGTGACAGGTTCTGCAGGACGGGTTGTGGTAACAGCTGCTGCAGGACGGGTGGTGGTACCAGCTACTGCAGGGGCGGTGGTGGTGACAGGTGCTGCAGGGGCGGTGGTGGTGACAGGTGCTGCAGGGGCGGTGGTGGTGACAGGTGCTGCAGGGGCAGTGGTGGTGACAGGTGCTGCAGGGGCAGTAGTGGTCACAACTGCTGCAGGGGCGGTGGTGGTGACAGGTGCTGCAGGGGCGGTGGTGGTGACAGCTGCTGCAGGGGCAGTAGTGGTCACAACTGCTGCAGGGGCGGTGGTGGTGACAGCTGCTGCAGGGGCAGTAGTGGTCACAACTGCTGCAGGGGCTGTGGTGGTGACAGGTGCTGCAGGGGCGGTGGTGGTGACAGCTGCTGCAGGGGCGGTGGTGGTGACAGCTGCTGCAGGGGCGGTGGTGGTGACAGCTGCTGCAGGGGTGGTAGTGGTGACAGCTGCTGCAGGGGTGGTTGTGGTGACAGCTGCTGCAGGGGTGGTGGTGGTGACAGCTGCTGCAGGGGCGGTGGTGGTGACAGCTGCTGCAGGGGCGGTGGTGGTGACAGGTGCTGCAGGGGCAGTAGTGGTCACAACTGCTGCAGGGGCTGTGGTGGTGACAGGTGCTGCAGGACGTGTGGTGGTAACAGCTGCTGCAGGACTGGTGGTGGTACCAGCTACTGCAGGGGCGGTGGTAGTGACAGGTGCTGCAGGGGCGGTGGTGGTGACAGCTGCTGCAGGGGCGGTGGTGGTGAAAGGTGCTGCAGGACGGGTGGTGGTAACAGCTGCTGCAGGACTGGTGGTGGTACCAGCTACTGCAGGGGCGGTGGTGGTAACAGCTGCTGCAGGGGTGGTGGTGGTGACAGCTGCTGCAGGGGCGGTGGTGGTGACAGCTGCTGCAGGGGCGGTGGTGGTGACAGGTGCTGCAGGGGCAGTAGTGGTCACAACTGCTGCAGGGGCTGTGGTGGTGACAGGTGCTGCAGGACGTGTGGTGGTAACAGCTGCTGCAGGACTGGTGGTGGTACCAGCTACTGCAGGGGCGGTGGTAGTGACAGGTGCTGCAGGGGCGGTGGTGGTGACAGCTGCTGCAGGGGCGGTGGTGGTGACAGGTGCTGCAGGACGGGTGGTGGTAACAGCTGCTGCAGGACTGGTGGTGGTACCAGCTACTGCAGGGGCGGTGGTGGTAACAGCTGCTGCAGGACTGGTGGTGGTACCAGCTACTGCAGGGGCGGTGATGGTGACAGCTGCTGCAGGGGCGGTGGTGGTGACAGCTACTGCAGGGGCGGTGGTTGTGGCAGCTGCTGCAGGGGCAGTGGTGGTGACAGCTGCTGCAGGGGCGGTGGTGGTGACAGCTGCTGCAGGGGCGGTGGTGGTGACAGCTGCTGCAGGGGCGGTGGTGGTGACAGCTGCTGCAGGGGCGGTGGTTGTGGCAGCTACTGCAGGGGCGGTGGTTGTGGCAGCTGCTGCAGGGGCAGTGGTGGTGACAGCTGCTGCAGGGGCGGTGGTGGTGACAGCTGCTGCAGGTGCGGTAGTGGTGATAGGAGCTGCAGGGGCGGTGGTGGTGACAGGTGCTGCAGGGGCAGTGGTGGTGACAGGTGCTGCAGGGGCAGTGGTGGTGACAGCTGCTGCAGGGGCGGTGGTGGTGACAGCTGCTGCAGGGGCGGTGGTGGTGACAGCTGCTGCAGGGGTGGTAGTGGTGACAGCTGCTGCAGGGGTGGTTGTGGTGACAGCTGCTGCAGGGGTGGTGGTGGTGACAGCTGCTGCAGGGGCGGTGGTGGTGACAGCTGCTGCAGGGGCAGTGGTGGTGACAGCTGCTGCAGGGGCGGTGGTGGTCACAGCTGCTGCAGGACGGGTGGTGGTAACAGCTGCTGCAGGACTGGTGGTGGTACCAGCTACTGCAGGGGCGGTGGTGGTGACACCTGCTGCAGGGGCGGTGGTGGTGACAGGTGCTGCAGGGGCAGTAGTGGTCACAACTGCTGCAGGGGCTGTGGTGGTGACAGGTGCTGCAGGACGTGTGGTGGTAACAGCTGCTGCAGGACTGGTGGTGGTACCAGCTACTGCAGGGGCGGTGGTAGTGACAGGTGCTGCAGGGGCGGTGGTGGTGACAGCTGCTGCAGGGGCGGTGGTGGTGACAGGTGCTGCAGGACGGGTGGTGGTAACAGCTGCTGCAGGACTGGTGGTGGTACCAGCTACTGCAGGGGCGGTGGTGGTAACAGCTGCTGCAGGACTGGTGGTGGTACCAGCTACTGCAGGGGCGGTGATGGTGACAGCTGCTGCAGGGGCGGTGGTGGTGACAGCTACTGCAGGGGCGGTGGTTGTGGCAGCTGCTGCAGGGGCAGTGGTGGTGACAGCTGCTGCAGGGGCGATGGTGGTGACAGCTGCTGCAGGGGCGGTGGTGGTGACAGCTGCTGCAGGGGCGGTGGTGGTCACAGCTGCTGCAGGGGCGGTGGTGGTGACAGCTACTGCAGGGGCGGTGGTTGTGGCAGCTGCTGCAGGGGCAGTGGTGGTGACAGCTGCTGCAGGGGCGGTGGTGGTGACAGCTGCTGCAGGGGCGGTGGTGGTGACAGCTGCTGCAGGTGCGGTAGTGGTGATAGGAGCTGCAGGGGCGGTGGTGGTGACAGGTGCTGCAGGGGCAGTGGTGGTGACAGGTGCTGCAGGGGCAGTGGTGGTGACAGCTGCTGCAGGGGCGGTGGTGGTGACAGCTGCTGCAGGGGCGGTGGTGGTGACAGGTGCTGCAGGGGCAGTGGTGGTGACAGGTGCTGCAGGGGCAGTGGTGGTCACAGCTGCTGCAGGGGCGGTGGTGGTGACAGCTGCTGCAGGGGCAGTAGTGGTCACAACTGCTGCAGGGGCAGTGGTGGTGACAGGTGCTGCAGGACGAGTGGTGGTAACAGCTGCTGCAGGACTGGTGGTGGTACCAGCTACTGCAGGGGCGGTGGTGGTGACAGATGCTGCAGGGGCGGTGGTGGTGACAGCTGCTGCAGGGGCGGTGGTGGTGACAGCTGCTGCAGGGGCAGTAGTGGTCACAACTGCTGCAGGGGCGGTGGTGGTGACAGGTGCTGCAGGACGAGTGGTGGTAACAGCTGCTGCAGGACTGGTGGTGGTACCAGCTACTGCAGGGGCGGTGGTGGTGACAGCGGCTGCAGGGGTGGTATTGGTGACAGCTGCTGCAGGGGCGGTGGTGGTGACAGGTGCTGCAGGACGGGTGGTGGTACCAGATACTGCAGGGGCGGTGGTGGTGACAGGTGCTGCAGGGGCAGTGGTGGTGACAGGTGCTGCAGGGGCAGTGGTGGTGACAGGTGCTGCAGGGGCAGTAGTGGTCACAAATGCTGCAGGGGCGGTGGTGGTGACAGGTGCTGCAGGACGGGTGGTGGTACCAGATACTGCAGGGGCGGTGGTGGTGACAGGTGCTGCAGGACGGGTGGTGGTACCAGATACTGCAGGGGCGGTGGTGGTGACAGGTGCTGCAGGGGCAGTGGTGGTGACAGGTGCTGCAGGGGCAGTGGTGGTGACAGGTGCTGCAGGGGCAGTGGTGGTCACAACTGCTGCAGGGGCGGTGGTGGTGACAGGTGCTGCAGGACGGGTGGTGGTACCAGATACTGCAGGGGCGGTGGTGGTGACAGGTGCTGCAGGGGCAGTGGTGGTGACAGGTGCTGCAGGGGCAGTGGTGGTGACAGGTGCTGCAGGGGCAGTAGTGGTCACAAATGCTGCAGGGGCGGTGGTGGTGACAGGTGCTGCAGGACGGGTGGTGGTACCAGATACTGCAGGGGCGGTGGTGGTGACAGGTGCTGCAGGGGCAGTGGTGGTGACAGGTGCTGCAGGGGTGGTGGTGGTCGCAGCTGCTGCAGGTGCGGTGGTGGTGACAGCTGCTGCAGGACGGGTGGTGGTAACAGCTGCTGCAGGACTGGTGGTGGTACCAGCTACTGCAGGGGCGGTGGTGGTGACAGGTGCTGCAGGGGCGGTGGTGGTGACAGCTGCTGCAGGACGGGTGGTGGTAACAGCTGCTGCAGGACTGGTGGTGGTACCTGCAGGTGCGGTAGTGGTGATAGGAGCTGCAGGGGCGGTGGTGGTGACAGGTGCTGCAGGGGCAGTGGTGGTGACAGGTGCTGCAGGGGCAGTGGTGGTGACAGCTGCTGCAGGGGCGGTGGTGGTGACAGCTGCTGCAGGGGCGGTGGTGGTGACAGGTGCTGCAGGGGCAGTGGTGGTGACAGGTGCTGCAGGGGCAGTGGTGGTCACAGCTGCTGCAGGGGCGGTGGTGGTGACAGCTGCTGCAGGGGCAGTAGTGGTCACAACTGCTGCAGGGGCAGTGGTGGTGACAGGTGCTGCAGGACGAGTGGTGGTAACAGCTGCTGCAGGACTGGTGGTGGTACCAGCTACTGCAGGGGTGGTGGTGGTGACAGATGCTGCAGGGGCGGTGGTGGTGACAGCTGCTGCAGGGGCGGTGGTGGTGACAGCTGCTGCAGGGGCAGTAGTGGTCACAACTGCTGCAGGGGCGGTGGTGGTGACAGGTGCTGCAGGACGAGTGGTGGTAACAGCTGCTGCAGGACTGGTGGTGGTACCAGCTACTGCAGGGGCGGTGGTGGTGACAGCGGCTGCAGGGGTGGTATTGGTGACAGCTGCTGCAGGGGCAGTGGTGGTGACAGGTGCTGCAGGACGGGTGGTGGTACCAGATACTGCAGGGGCGGTGGTGGTGACAGGTGCTGCAGGGGCAGTGGTGGTGACAGGTGCTGCAGGGGCAGTGGTGGTGACAGGTGCTGCAGGGGCAGTGGTGGTCACAACTGCTGCAGGGGCGGTGGTGGTGACAGGTGCTGCAGGACGGGTGGTGGTACCAGATACTGCAGGGGCGGTGGTGGTGACAGGTGCTGCAGGGGCAGTGGTGGTGACAGGTGCTGCAGGGGCAGTGGTGGTGACAGGTGCTGCAGGGGCAGTAGTGGTCACAAATGCTGCAGGGGCGGTGGTGGTGACAGGTGCTGCAGGACGGGTGGTGGTACCAGATACTGCAGGGGCGGTGGTGGTGACAGGTGCTGCAGGGGCAGTGGTGGTGACAGGTGCTGCAGGGGTGGTGGTGGTCGCAGCTGCTGCAGGTGCGGTGGTGGTGACAGCTGCTGCAGGACGGGTGGTGGTAACAGCTGCTGCAGGACTGGTGGTGGTACCAGCTACTGCAGGGGCGGTGGTGGTGACAGGTGCTGCAGGGGCGGTGGTGGTGACAGCTGCTGCAGGACGGGTGGTGGTAACAGCTGCTGCAGGACTGGTGGTGGTACCAGCTACTGCAGGGGCGGTGGTGGTGACAGGTGCTGCGGTGGTGGTGACAGCTGCTGCAGGGGCGGTGGTGGTGACAGGTGCTGCAGGGGCAGTGGTGGTCACAACTGCTGCAGGGGCGGTGGTGGTGACAGCTGCTGCAGGGGCGGTGGTGGTGACAGCTGCTGCAGGGGCGGTGATTGTGACAGGTGCTGCAGGACGGGTGGTGGTACCAGATACTGCAGGGGCGGTGGTGGTGACAGGTGCTGCAGGGGCGGTGGTGGTGACAGCTGCTGCAGGGGCGGTGGTGGTGACAGGTGCTGCAGGACGGGTGGTGGTAACTGCTGCTGCAGGACGGGTGGTGGTACCAGATACTGCAGGGGCGGTGGGGGTGACAGCTGCTGCAGGGGCGGTGGTGGTGACAGCGGCTGCAGGGGCGGTGGTGGTGACAGCTGCTGCAGGGGCGGTGATTGTGACAGGTGCTGCAGGACGGGTGGTGGTACCAGATACTGCAGGGGCGGTGGTGGTGACAGGTGCTGCAGGGGCGGTGGTGGTGACAGCTGCTGCAGGGGCGGTGGTGGTGACAGGTGCTGCAGGACGGGTGGTGGTAACAGCTGCTGCAGGACGGGTGGTGGTACCAGATACTGCAGGGGCGGTGGTGGTGACAGGTGCTGCAGGACTGGTGGTGGTACCAGATACTGCAGGGGCGGTGGTGGTGACAGGTGCTGCAGGGGCGGTGGTGGTGACAGCTGCTGCAGGGGCGGTGGTGGTGACAGGTGCTGCAGGACGGGTGGTGGTAACAGCTGCTGCAGGACTCGTGGTGGTACCAGCTACTGCAGGGGCGGTGATGGTGACAGCTGCTGCAGGGGCAGTGATGGTGACAGCTACTGCAGGGGCGGTGGTTGTGGCAGCTGCTGCAGGGGCAGTGGTGGTGACAGCTGCTGCAGGGGCGGTGGTGGTGACAGCTGCTGCAGGGGCGGTGGTGGTGACAGCTGCTGCAGGGGCGGTGGTGGTGACAGCTACTGCAGGGGCGGTGGTTGTGGCAGCTGCTGCAGGGGCAGTGGTGGTGGCAGCTGCTGCAGGGGCAGTGGTGGTGACAGCTGCTGCAGGGGCGGTGGTGGTGACAGCTGCTGCAGGGGCAGTGGTGGTGACAGCTGCTGCAGGGGCGGTGGTGGTCACAGCTGCTGCAGGGGCGGTGGTGGTGACAGGTGCTGCAGGACGGGTGGTGGTACCAGCTGCTGCAGGACTCGTGGTGGTACCAGCTACTGCAGGGGCGGTGATGTTGACAGCTGCTGCAGGGGCGGTGGTGGTGACAGCTACTGCAGGGGTGGTGGTTGTGGCAGCTGCTGCAGGGGCAGTGGTGGTGACAGCTGCTGCAGGGGCGGTGGTGGTGACAGCTGCTGCAGGGGCGGTGGTGGTGACAGCTGCTGCAGGGGCGGTGGTGGTGACAGCTACTGCAGGGGCGGTGGTTGTGGCAGCTGCTGCAGGGGCAGTGGTGGTGGCAGCTGCTGCAGGGGCAGTGGTGGTGACAGCTGCTGCAGGGGCGGTGGTGGTGACAGCTGCTGCAGGGGTGGTAGTGGTGACAGCTGCTGCAGGGGCGGTGGTGGTCACAGCTGCTGCAGGGGCGGTGGTGGTGACAGCTGCTGCAGGGGTGGTAGTGGTGACAGCTGCTGCAGGGGCAGTGGTGGTGACAGCTGCTGCAGGGGCGGTGGTGGTGACAGGTGCTGCAGGGGCGGTGGTGGTGACAGGTGCTGCAGGGGCGGTGGTGGTGACAGGTGCTGCAGGGGCAGTGGTGGTGACAGGTGCTGCAGGGGCAGTGGTTGTGACAGGTGCTGCAGGGGCAGTGGTGGTGACAGGTGCTGCAGGGGCGGTGGTGGTGACAGCTGCTGCAGGGGCAGTGGTGGTGACAGGTGCTGCAGGGGCAGTGGTGGTGACAGCTGCTGCAGGGGCAGTGGTGGTCACAGCTGCTGCAGGGGCGGTGGTGGTGACAGCTGCTGCAGGACGGGTGGTGGTAACAGCTGCTGCAGGACTGGTGGTGGTACCAGCTACTGCAGGGGCGGTGGTGGTGACAGATGCTGCAGGGGCAGTGGTGGTGACAGCTGCTGCAGGGGCGGTGGTGGTGACAGGTGCTGCAGGACGGGTGGTGGTAACAGCTGCTGCAGGACTGGTGGTGGTACCAGCTACTGCAGGGGCGGTGGTGGTGACAGATGCTGCAGGGGCAGTGGTGGTGACAGCTGCTGCAGGGGCGGTGGTGGTGACAGGTGCTGCAGGACGGGTGGTGGTAACAGCTGCTGCAGGACTGGTGGTGGTACCAGCTACTGCAGGGGCGGTGGGGTTGACAGCTGCTGCAGGGGCGGTGGTGGTGACAGCGGCTGCAGGGGCGGTGGTGGGGACAGGTGCTGCAGGGGTGGTGGTGGTGACAGCTGCTGCAGGGGCGGTGGTGGTGACAGCTGCTGCAGGGGCGGTGGTGGGGACAGGTGCTGCAGGGGCAGTGGTGGTGACAGCTGCTGCAGGGGCGGTGGTGGTGACAGCTGCTGCAGGGGCAGTGGTGGTGACAGCTGCTGCATGAGCCGTGGTGGTGACAGCTGCTGCAGGTGCGGTAGTGGTGATAGGAGCTGCAGGGGCAGTGGTGGTGACAGCTGCTGCAGGTGCGGTAGTGGTGATAGGAGCTGCAGGGGCAGTGGTGGTGACAGCTGCTGCAGGTGCGGTAGTGGTGATAGGAGCTGCAGGGGCGGTGGTGGTGACAGCTGCTGCAGGGGCGGTAGTGGTCACAACTGCTGCAGGGGCGGTGGTGGTGACAGGTGCTGCAGGGGCAGTAGTGGTCACAACTGCTGCAGGGGCGGTGGTGGTGACAGGTGCTGCAGGACGGGTGGTGGTAACAGCTGCTGCAGGACTGGTGGTGGTACCAGCTACTGCAGGGGAGGTGGTGGTGACAGGTGCTGCAGGGGCGGTGGTGGTGACAGGTACTGCAGGGGCGGTGGTGGTGACAGCTGCTGCAGGGGCAGTGGTGGTGACAGCTACTGCAGGGGCGGTGGTGGTGACAGCTGCTGCAGGGGCGGTGGTGGGGACAGGTGCTCCAGGGATGTTAGTGGTGACAGCTGCTGCAGGGGCGGTGGTGGTGACAGGTGCTGCAGGACGGGTGGTGGTAACAGCTGCAGCAGGACTGGTGGTGGTACCAGATACTGCAGGGGCGGTGTTGGTGACAGCTGCTGCAGGACGGGTGGTGGTACCAGATACTGCAGGGGCGGTGTATGTAACAGCTACTGCAGGAGCGGTGGTGGTGACAGCTGCTGCAAGAGTGGTAGTGTTGACAACATTAAGTCTGACATTTTAAAATCGGAAATTTACAAACTAAAAAAGTATTTTTTAAAAACCTTTATACACAACACGTCTACATTTCCTGCTGTACAGGAAGTGTGCTGCAACAACGGGGGTATGAAATTAACATCTATCGGCTGATAAAGACATAACCCTTTTTTCTAGCTACAGTTTTAGAATGTGGCTGTGCATCCCCTCATGAGATATATAACGTTTTTGTTCTAAGGAAAGGTTAACCACTAAGGAACACACACAAACTCAAACACAGTGTATTACCTGCTAGCAGTAGAATCATCAGAGGCTTCATGTCCATGTCCTTTTAGGTCTCTGTTGAGGTAAACCACACAACATCAATCATACATGAACTCCGTTAGATCTTCCGTTAACCGCTGTCGAAGGATGATGTCATTGACCAACATTAATTAGATATTAGTCCATATTCCAAAATCATATAATGTTCATTGACATTCAAAATTATCATTATCATCATAGTTAGCATTATCATTATCGTCATTATTATTATCATCTTTATTAGGATTATCTTTGCGTGAAATTATTTGTGTGTTACGTGTTTGTACGCACTAGCCTAAGCGTTTGTTCTTTTCCGTGTGTTTTCACGAAGCTAATTTGCTTTGTATCGCATTTATGTTGTGTGACGTTGGTGCGCTCTATACACTTTGTGTTGGCTGGAGGAGGCAGCTGCTTAGGCACCCTATTCCCTATATACAGTATAGTGCACTACTTAGGCACCCTATTCCCCATATACAGTATAGTGCACTACTTAGGCACCCTATTCCCCATATAAATTATAGTGCACTACTTAGGCACCCTATTCCCTATATACAGTATAGTGCACTACTTAGGCACCCTATTCCCCATATACAGTATAGTGCACTACTTAGGCACCCTATTCCCCATATACATTATAGTGCACTACTTAGGCACCCTATTCCCTATATACAGTATAGTGCACTACTTAGGCACCCTATTCCCTATATACAGTATAGTGTTCTACTTAGGCACCCTATTCCCCATATACAGTATAGTGCACTACTTAGGCACCCTATTCCCCATATACATTATAGTGCACTACTTAGGCACCCTATTCCCTATATACAATATAGTGCACTACTTAGGCACCCTATTCCCTATATACAGTATAGTGTTCTACTTAGGCACCCTATTCCCCATATACAGTATAGTGCACTACTTAGGCACCCTATTCCCCATATACAGTATAGTGCACTACTTAGGCACCCTATTCCCCATATACAATATAGTGCACTACTTAGGCACCCTATTCCCTATATACAGTATAGTACACTACTTAGGCACCCTATTCCCCATATACAGTATAGTGCACTACTTAGGCACCCTATTCCCCATATACAGTATAGTGCACTACTTAGGCACCCTATTCCCTATATACAGTATAGTACACTACTTAGGACCCTATTCCCCATATACAGTATAGTGCACTACTTCGGCACCCTATTCCCTATATACAGTATAGTGCACTACTTAGGCACCCTATTCCCCATATACAGTATAGTGCACTACTTAGGCACCCTATTCCCTATATACAGTATAGTACACTACTTAGGCACCCTATTCCCTATATACAGTATAGTACACTACTTAGGCACCCTATTCCCCATATACAGTATAGTGCACTACTTAGGCACCCTATTCCCTATATACAGTATAGTACACTACTTAGGCACCCTATTCCCCATATACAGTATAGTGCACTACTTAGGCACCCTATTCCCTATATACAGTATAGTACACTACTTAGGCACCCTATTCCCTATATACAGTATAGTACACTACTTAGGCACCCTATTCCCCATATACAGTATAGTGCACTACTTAGGCACCCTATTCCCTATATACAGTATATTTTAATGTAACCTTTATTTAACTAGGCAAGTCAGTTAAGAATAAATGATTATTTACAACAACGGCCTACACCGGCCAAACCGGGACAACCCTGGGCCTTGTTCGCCGTCCTATGGGACTCCCAATCACGGCCGGTTGTCATACAGCCTGGATTCGAACCAGTGTGTCTGTAATGACGCCTCAAGCTGCTGAGACGTAGTGCCCTATGACCGCCGCGTCACTCGGGAGCCAGGAAGAAAAAATAAGTGTTGCTAAGGTTACCAGTAATCAATTATTTTAATTGTTTTACAACATTATCAAACTACCAAAGACTGACTGGACGTTCCCAAAAGGTAGTTACTTTGACCGAAACAACGGTGACCGTATCTAGTGCAAAAGTTCACACAATTCCTTCAACAAAAAGTTATCCCCCTTTCTAGCCTTGTAATTACCAGACAAGGCAACAGTTATTGTCAGCTTGTGAAGGACGACCCATCCACTGAAGGTGTAGAGAAGGCCTTTAAAGGTGTAAATCCTAACCAGCCTCAAAACTCATTGATTCAGTGTGGTAGTTATCTTAAAGTAATTATTCCGTGTGGTAATTGTCTTAAAGTCATTTATTCAGTGTGGTAATTATCTTAAAGTCATTGATTCAGTGTGGTAATTATCTTGACAATGTTAAGTGGAAGTGAGTCCAACCCGTTTCTTTCTCCTGGGCCGACCACACCTCCCTTTCATCTCCATCGCTCTCTCTCTCTCTCTCTCTCTTTCTCTCTCTCTCTCTCTCCATCTCTCTCTCTCCATCTCTCTCTCTCTCTCTTTCTCACTCTCTCTCTCTCCATCTCTCTCTCTCTCTTTCTCACTCTCTCTCTCTCTCTCTCTATCTCTCTCTCTCCATCATTCTCTCTCCATCTCTCTCTCTCCATCTCTCTCTCTCTCTCTCTCTCTCTCTCTCTCTCTCTCTCTCTCTCTCTCTCTCCCCATCTCTCTCTCTCTCTTTCTCTCTCTCTCTCTCTCTCCATCTCTCTCTCTCTCCATCTCTCTCTCTCTCTCCATCTCTCTCTCTCTCCATCTCTCTCCTCTCTCTCTCCCCTTCTCTCTCTCCATCTCTCTATATCTCTCTCTCCATCTCTCTCCATCTCTCTCTCTCTATCCATCTCCCTCTCTTTCTCGCTCTCTCTCTCTCTCCATCTCTCTATATCTCTCTCTCCCTCTCTAAATTGTGAATCTGATTGGCCTTGGTGAAGCTACATCAACAATTCTGCACCTCTATAAAAAATATCCCGTCAAGCAATCACCTACATCTATGGGTTTACACCTATAGCATCCCGTTAATAACAGATGGCAACAGTTAGCCTACATCTACGGGTTTACACCTATAGCATCCCATTAATAACAGATGGCAACAGTTAACCTACATCTATGGGTTTACACCTATAGTGTCCCATTAATAACAGATGGCAAAAGTTAACCTACATCTACGGGTTTACACCTATAGCATCCCGTTAATAACAGATGGCAACAGTTAACCTACATCTATGGGTTTATACCTATTGCATCCCGTTAATAACAGATGGCAACAGTTAGCCTACATCTATGGGTTCATACCTATAGCATCCTGTTAATATCAGATGGCAACAGTTAGCCTACATGTATAGGTTTATACCTATAGCATCCCGTTAATAACAGATGGCAACAGTTAACCTACATCTATGGGTTTATACCTATTGCATCCCGTTAATAACAGATGGCAACAGTTAGCCTACATCTATGGGTTTATACCTATTGCATCCCATTAATGACAGATGGCAACAGTTAGCCTACATCTATGGGTTTATACCTATTGCATCCCATTAATAACAGATGGCAACAGTTAGCCTACATCTATGGGTTTACACTTATAGCATCCCGTTAATAACAGATGGCAACAGTTAACCTACGTCTATGGGTTCATACCTATAGCATCCTGTTAATATCAGATGGCAACAGTTAGCCTACATGTATAGGTTTATACCTATAGCATCCCGTTAATAACAGATGGCAACAGTTAACCTACATCTATGGGTTTATACCTATTGCATCCCGTTAATAACAGATGGCAACAGTTAGCCTACATCTATGGGTTTATACCTATTGCATCCCATTAATAACAGATGGCAACAGTTAGCCTACATCTATGGGGTTATACCTATAGCATCCCGTTAATAACAGATGGCAACAGTTAGCCTACATCTATGGGGTTATACCTATAGCATCCCGTTAATAACAGATGGCAACAGTTAACCTACATCTATGGGTTTACACCTATAGCATCCCGTTAATAACAGATGGCAACAGTTAACCTACATCTATGGGTTTACACCTATAGCATCCCGTTAATAACAGATGGCAACAGTTAACCTACATCTATGGGTTTACACCTATAGCATCCCGTTAATAACAGATGTAGCAGCTTTCAGTTGCATAGGTAGGTCTAAGACGACTAATGTCTTGAAATAGGAAGAAAACTGTATATACAATTTGAACAAGCAATCATGACAATCAAATTCACCGAAGCTGCTTCCTACCTGAGAATATCAGAGACGTTGTGTCAGCTAGGACCTGTAGACCTCTCAGATGAGAGAATATGCACAAATAACTTCTCCTCTCTTTCTGAGAACTAAAGATGATCAACTCCTGGGCAGAGGGGGTTTTGTACGATGGCGGAAAATGACACTTGGAATTTTTTGTAACTTGCTGGACTCGTTTTTCGCCTGCCATTCACGAGCGTCAATCATGCCTTTCAAAAAAATGTATCCACCTACAAGACCCGCAAAACGACTAACCAAGGTCAAAAAGTGACTCTTAAACTATCTTAACCACACCCTCAGTGTTATGATGTTTGTTCAAACCCAGCTGAAAACAAACAACGAATACAAAGTGAGGGATGAATCACATTTGTACCCAGGGCTCTATTGTCCCTCCATCAGGTCCTAATGTCCTGGTACCCAACTCACTAACGACCATCAGGTCCTGTCCTGGTACCCAGGGCTCTATTGTCCCTCCATCAGGTCCTAATGTCCTGGTACCCAGGGCTCTATTGTCCCTCCATCAGGTCCTAATGTCCTGGTACCCAACTCATTAACGACAATCAGGTCCTAATGTCCTGGTACCCAGGGCTCTATTGTCCCTCCATTAGGTCCTAATGTCCTGGTACCCAGGGCTCTATTGTCCCTCCATCAGGTCCTAATGTCCTGGTACCCAACTCACTAACGACCGTCATGTCCTAGTGTCCTGGTACTCAGGGCTCTATTGTCCCTCCATCAGGTCCTAATGTCCTGGTACCCAACTCACTAACGACCGTCAGGACCTAATGTCCTGGTACTCAGGGCTCTATTGTCCCTCCATCAGGTCCTAATGTCCTGGTACCCAACTCACTAACGACCATCAGGTCCTAATGTCCTGGTACCCAACTCACTAACGACCATCAGGTCCTAATGTCCAGTTACCAAACCCACTAACGGCCATCAGGTCCTAGAGTGTTGAAAACAGCAGGTCTGGGACAGGTAGCACGTCCGGTGAACAGGTCAGGATTCCATAGCCGCAGGCAGAACAGTTGAAACTGGAGCAGCACAAGGAGTCATCATGCCAGGTAGTCCTGAGGCATGGTCCTAGCGCTCAGGTCCTCCGAGAGAGAGAAAGAAAGAGAGAAAGAGAGAGAATTAGAGAGAGCATAATTAAATTCACACAGGACACCGGATAAGACAGGAGAAGTACTCCAGATATAACAAACTGACCCTAACCCCCGAAACATAAACTACTTCAGCATAAATCCTGGAGGCTGAGACAGGAGGGGTCAGGAGACACTGTGGCCCCATCCGATGATACCCCCAGGAAGGATATAACCCCACCCACTTTGCCAAAGCACAGCCCCCACACCACTAGAGGGATATCTTCAACCACCAACATACCATCCTGAGACAAGGCCGAGTATAGCCCACAAAGATCTCCGCCACGGCACAACCCAAGGGGGAGCGCCAACCCAGACAGGAAGTTCACATCAGTGACTCAACCCACTCAAGTGACGCACCCCTCCTAGGGACGGCATGAAAGAGCACCAGTAAGCCAGCGACTCAGCCCCTGTAATAGGGTTAGAGGAAGAGAATCCCAGTGGAAAGAGTGGAACCGGCCAGGCAGAGACAGCAAGGACGGTTCGTTGCTCCAGAGTCTTTCCATTCACCTTCACACTCCTGGGCCAGACTACACTCAATCATATGACCCACTGAAGAGATCAGTCTTTAGTAAAGACGTAAAGGTTGAGACTGAGTTTGCGTCTCTCACATGGGTAGGCAGACCATTCCATAAAAATGGAGCTCTATAGGAGAAAGCCTGCGTCTTGTGATGTGTAGGTATGTACTGTCAGGTCCTAATGTCCTGGTACTCAGGGCTCTATTGTCCCTTCATTAGGTCCTAATTCCTGCTACCCAACTCATTAACAACCGTCAGGTCCTAATGTCCTGGTACCCAACTCACTAACGACAGTCAGGGCCTAATGTCTTGGTACCCAACCCACTAACGACGGTCAGGTCCTAATGTCCTGGGACACCCAACCCACTAACGACCGTCAGGACCTAATGTCCTGGTACTCAGGGCTCTATTGTCCCTCCATTAGGTCCTAATGTCCTGGTACCCAACTCACTAACAACCGTCAGGTCCTAATGTCCTTGTACCCAACCCACTAACGACCATCAGGACCTAATGTCCTGGTACTCAGGGCTCTATTGTCCGTCCATTAGGTCCTAATGTCCTGGTACCCAACTCACTAACAACCGTCAGGTCCTAATGTCCTTGTACCCAACCCACTAACGACCATCAGGTCCTAATGTCCTGGTACTCAGGGCTCTATTTTCCTTCCATCAGGTCCTAATGTCCTGCTACCCAACTCACTAACAACCGTCAGGTCCTAATGTCCTGGTACCCAACTCACTAACGACAGTCAGGTCCAAATGTCCTGGTACCCAACCCACTAACGACCGTCAGGTCCTAATGTCCTGGTACCCAACCCACTAACGACCGTCAGAACCTAATGTCCTGGTACTCAGGGCTCTATTGTCCCTCCATTAGGTCCTAATGTCCTGGTACACAACTCACTAACAACCGTCAGGTCCTAATGTCCTTGTACCCAACCCACTAACGACCATCAGGTCCTAATGTCCTGGTACTCAGGGCTCTATTGTCCCTCCATCAGGTCCTAATGTCCTGGTACCCAGGGCTCTATTGTCCCTCCATCAGGTCCTAATGGTCTGGTCCTCAGGGCTCTATTGTCCCTCCATTAGGTCCTAATGTCCTGGTACCCAACTCACTAACGACCATCAGGTCCTACTGTCCTGGAACCCAACTCACTAACGACCATCAGGTCCTAATGGTCTGGTACTCAGGGATCCATTGTCCCTGCATCAGGTCCTAATGTCCTGGTACCCAACTCACTAACAAACGTCAGGTCCTAATGGTCTGGTACCCAGGGCACTATTGTCCCTCCATCAGGTCCTAATGTCCTGGTATCCAACTCACTAACGACCGTCAGGTCCAAATGGTCTGGTAGTCAGGGTTCTATTGTCGCTCCATCAGGTCCTAATGCCCACGTACCCAACCCATTAACGACCGTCAGGTCCTAATGTCCTGGTACCCAGGGCTCTATTGTCCCTCCATGAGGTCCTAATGTCCTGGTACTCAGGGCAATATTGTCCCTCCATCAGGTCCTAATGTCATGGTACCCAACTCACTAACGACCGTCAAGTCCTAATGGTCTGGTACTCAGGGATCTATTGTCCCTCCATCACGTCCTAATGACCTGGTACCCAACTCACTAACGACAGTCAGGTCCTAATGTCCTGGTCCCCAACTCACTAATGACCGTCAGGACCTAATGTCCTGGTACCCAGGGCTCTATTGTTCAGCCATCAGGTCCTAATGTCCTGGTACCCAGGGCTCTATTGTCCCTCCATTAGCTCCTAATGTCCTGGTACCCAACTCACTAACAACCGGAAGGTCCTAATGTCCTTGTACCCAACCCAATAACGACCATCAGGTCCTAATGTCCTGGTACCCAACCCAATAACGACCATCAGGTCCTAATGTCCTGGTACCCAACTCACTAACGACCGTCAGGACCTAATGTCCTGTTACCCAACTCACTAACGACCGTCAGGACCTAATGTCCTGGTACCCAACTCACTAACGACCGTCAGGTCCAAATGGGCTGGTACTCAGGGTTCTATTGTCCCTCCATCAGGTCCTGATGCCCACGTACCCAACCCATTAACGACAATCAGGTCCTAATGTCCTGGTACCCAGGGCTCTATTGTCCCTCCATCAGGTCCTAATGTCCTGGTACTCAGGGCAATATTGTCCCTCCACCAGGTCCTAATGTACTGGTAATGACAATCAGGTCCTAATGTCCTGGAACCCAACTCACTAACAACCGGAAGGTCCTCATGTCCTGGTACCCAACCCAATAAGACCATCAGGTCCTAATGTCCTGGTACCCAACTCACTAACGACCGGAAGGTCCTAATGTCCTTGTACCCAACCCAATAAGACCATCAGGTCCTAATGTCCTGGTACCCAACTCACTAACAACCGGAAGGTCCTAATGTCCTTGTACCCAACCCAATAAGACCATCAGGTCCTAATGTCCTGGTACCCAACTCACTAACGACCGGAAGGTCCTAATGTCCTTGTACCCAACCCAATAAGACCATCAGGTCCTAATGTCCTGGTACCCAACTCACTAACAACCGGAAGGTCCTAATGTCCTTGTACCCAACCCAATAAGACCATCAGGTCCTAATGTCCTGGTACCCAACTCACTAATGACCGTCAAGTCCTAATGGTCTGGTACTCAGGGCTCTATTGTCCCTCCATCACGTCCTAATGTCCTGGTCCCCAACTCACTAACGACAGTCAGGTCCTAATGTCCTGGTCCCCAACTCACTAACGACCGTCAGGACCTAATGTCCTGGTACCCAACTCACTAACGACCGTCAGGACCTAATGTCCTGGTACCCAACTCACTAACGACCGTCAGGTCCAAATGGGCTGGTACTCAGGGTTCTATTGTCCCTCCATCAGGTCCTGATGCCCACGTACCCAACCCATTAACGACCGTCAGGTCCTAATGTCCTGGTACCCAGGGCTCTATTGTCCCTCCATCAGGTCCTAATGTCCTGGTACTCAGGGCAATATTGTCCCTCCACCAGGTCCTAATGTACTGGTAACGACAATCAGGTCCTAATGTCCTGGAACCCAACTCACTAACAACCGGAAGGTCCTAATGCCCTGGTACCC
Source organism: Oncorhynchus mykiss (assembly GCF_013265735.2). Lineage (NCBI taxonomy): Eukaryota > Metazoa > Chordata > Actinopteri > Salmoniformes > Salmonidae > Oncorhynchus > Oncorhynchus mykiss. Next base: position 82,570,751 of record NC_048574.1, read on the forward strand.
AACCCAATAAGACCATCAGGTCCTAATGTCCTGGTACCCAACTCACTAACGACCATCAGGTCCTGTCCTGGTACCCAGGGCTCTATTGTCCCTCCATCAGGTCCTAATGTCCTGGTACCCAGGGCTCTATTGTCCCTCCATCAGGTCCTAATGTCCTGGTACTCAGGGCTCTATTGTCCCTCCATCAGGTCCTAATGTCCTGGTACCCAACTCATTAACGACAATCAGGTCCTAATGTCCTGGTACCCAGGGCTCTATTGTCCCTCCATTAGTTCCTAATGTCCTGGTACCCAGGGCTCTATTGTCCCTCCATCAGGTCCTAATGTCCTGGTACCCAACTCACTAACGACCGTCAGGTCCTAGTGTCCTGGTACTCAGGGCTCTATTGTCCCTCCATCAGGTCCTAATGTCCTGGTACCCAACTCACTAACGACCGTCAGGACCTAATGTCCTGGTACTCAGGGCTCTATTGTCCCTCCATCAGGTCCTAATGTCCTGGTACCCAACTCACTAACGACCATCAGGTCCTAATGTCCTGGTACCCAACTCACTAACGACCATCAGGTCCTAATGTCCAGTTACCAAACTCACTAACGGCCATCAGGTCCTAGAGTGTTGAAAACAGCAGGTCTGGGACAGGTAGCACGTCCGGTGAACAGGTCAGGATTCCATAGCCGCAGGCAGAACAGTTGAAACTGGAGCAGCACAAGGAGTCATCATGCCAGGTAGTCCTGAGGCATGGTCCTAGCGCTCAGGTCCTCCGAGAGAGAGAAAGAAAGAGAGAAAGAGAGAGAATTAGAGAGAGCATAATTAAATTCACACAGGACACAGGATAAGACAGGAGAAGTACTCCAGATATAACAAACTGACCCTAACCCCCGAAACATAAACTACTTCAGCATAAATCCTGGAGGCTGAGACAGGAGGGGTCAGGAGACACTGTGGCCCCATCCGATGATACCCCCAGGAAGGATATAACCCCACCCACTTTGCCAAAGCACAGCCCCCACACCACTAGAGGGATATCTTCAACCACCAACTTACCATCCTGAGACAAGGCCGAGTATAGCCCACAAAGATCTCTGCCACGGCACAACCCAAGGGGGAGCGCCAACCCAGACAGGAAGTTCACATCAGTGACTCAACCCACTCAAGTGACGCACCCCTCCTAGGGACGGCATGAAAGAGCACCAGTAAGCCAGCGACTCAGCCCCTGTAATAGGGTTAGAGGAAGAGAATCCCAGTGGAAAGAGTGGAACCGGCCAGGCAGAGACAGCAAGGACGGTTCGTTGCTCCAGAGTCTTTCCATTCACCTTCACACTCCTGGGCCAGACTACACTCAATCATATGACCCACTGAAGAGATCAGTCTTTAGTAAAGACGTAAAGGTTGAGACTGAGTTTGCGTCTCTCACATGGGTAGGCAGACCATTCCATAAAAATGGAGCTCTATAGGAGAAAGCCTGCGTCTTGTGACGTGTAGGTATGTACTGTCAGGTCCTAATGTCCTGGTACTCAGGGCTCTATTGTCCCTTCATTAGGTCCTAATTCCTGCTACCCAACTCATTAACAACCGTCAGGTCCTAATGTCCTGGTACCCAACTCACTAACGACAGTCAGGGCCTAATGTCTTGGTACCCAACCCACTAACGACGGTCAGGTCCTAATGTCCTGGGACACCCAACCCACTAACGACCGTCAGGACCTAATGTCCTGGTACTCAGGGCTCTATTGTCCCTCCATTAGGTCCTAATGTCCTGGTACCCAACTCACTAACAACCGTCAGGTCCTAATGTCCTTGTACCCAACCCACTAACGACCATCAAGACCTAATGTCCTGGTACTCAGGGCTCTATTGTCCGTCCATTAGGTCCTAATGTCCTGGTACCCAACTCACTAACAACCGTCAGGTCCTAATGTCCTTGTACCCAACCCACTAACGACCATCAGGTCCTAATGTCCTGGTACTCAGGGCTCTATTTTCCCTCCATCAGGTCCTAATGTCCTGCTACCCAACTCACTAACAACCGTCAGGTCCTAATGTCCTGGTACCCAACTCACTAACGACAGTCAGGTCCAAATGTCCTGGTACCCAACCCACTAACGACCGTCAGGTCCTAATGTCCTGGTACCCAACCCACTAACGACCGTCAGAACCTAATGTCCTGGTACTCAGGGCTCTATTGTCCCTCCATCAGGTCCTAATGTCCTGGTACCCAACTCACTAACAACCGTCAGGTCCTAATGTCCTTGTACCCAACCCACTAACGACCATCAGGTCCTAATGTCCTGGTACTCAGGGCTCTATTGTCCCTCCATCAGGTCCTAATGGTCTGGTCCTCAGGGCTCTATTGTCCCTCCATTAGGTCCTAATGTCCTGGTACCCAACTCACTAACGACCATCAGGTCCTACTGTCCTGGAACCCAACTCACTAACGACCATCAGGTCCTAATGGTCTGGTACTCAGGGCTCCATTGTCCCTGCATCAGGTCCTAATGTCCTGGTACCCAACTCACTAACAAACGTCAGGTCCTAATGGTCTGGTACCCAGGGCACTATTGTCCCTCCATCAGGTCCTAATGTCCTGGTATCCAACTCACTAACGACCGTCAGGTTCAAATGGTCTGGTAGTCAGGGTTCTATTGTCGCTCCATCAGGTCCTAATGCCCACGTACCCAACCCATTAACGACCGTCAGGTCCTAATGTCCTGGTACCCAGGGCTCTATTGTCCCTCCATGAGGTCCTAATGGTCTGGTACTCAGGGATCTATTGTCCCTCCATCACGTCCTAATGACCTGGTACTCAACTCACTAACGACAGTCAGGTCCTAATGTCCTGGTCCCCAACTCACTAATGACCGTCAGGACCTAATGTCCTGGTACCCAGGGCTCTATTGTTCAGCCATCAGGTCCTAATGTCCTGGTACCCAGGGCTCTATTGTCCCTCCATTAGCTCCTAATGTCCTGGTACCCAACTCACTAACAACCGGAAGGTCCTAATGTCCTTGTACCCAACCCAATAACGACCATCAGGTCCTAATGTCCTGGTACCCAACTCACTAACGACCGTCAGGACCTAATGTCCTGGTACCCAACTCACTAACGACCGTCAGGACCTAATGTCCTGGTACCCAACTCACTAACGACCGTCAGGTCCAAATGGGCTGGTACTCAGGGTTCTATTGTCCCTCCATCAGGTCCTGATGCCCACGTACCCAACCCATTAACGACAATCAGGTCCTAATGTCCTGGTACCCAGGGCTCTATTGTCCCTCCATCAGGTCCTAATGTCCTGGTACTCAGGGCAATATTGTCCCTCCACCAGGTCCTAATGTACTGGTAACGACAATCAGGTCCTAATGTCCTGGAACCCAACTCACTAACAACCGGAAGGTCCTCATGTCCTGGTACCCAACCCAATAAGACCATCAGGTCCTAATGTCCTGGTACCCAACTCACTAACGACCGGAAGTTCCTAATGTCCTTGTACCCAACCCAATAAGACCATCAGGTCCTAATGTCCTGGTACCCAACTCACTAACAACCGGAAGGTCCTAATGTCCTTGTACCCAACCCAATAAGACCATCAGGTCCTAATGTCCTGGTACCCAACTCACTAATGAACGTCAAGTCCTAATGGTCTGGTACTCAGGGCTCTATTGTCCCTCCATCACGTCCTAATGACCTGGTACCCAACTCACTAAAGACAGTCAGGTCCTAATGTCCTGGTCCCCAACTCACTAACGACAGTCAGGTCCTAATGTCCTGGTCCCCAACTCACTAATGACCGTCAGGACCTAATGTCCTGGTACCCAACTCACTAACGACCGTCAGGACCTAATGTCCTTGTACCCAACTCACTAACGACCGTCAGGTCCAAATGGGCTGGTACTCAGGGTTCTATTGTCCCTCCATCAGGTCCTGATGCCCACGTACCCAACCCATTAACGACCGTCAGGTCCTAATGTCCTGGTACCCAGGGCTCTATTGTCCCTCCATCAGGTCCTAATGTCCTGGTACTCAGGGCAATATTGTCCCTCCACCAGGTCCTAATGTACTGGTAACGACAATCAGGTCCTAATGTCCTGGATCCCAACTCACTAACAACCGGAAGGTCCTAATGCCCTGGTACCCAACCCAATAAGACCATCAGGTCCTAATGTCCTGGTACCCAACTCACTAACGACCGGAAGGTCCTAATGTTCTTGTACCCAACCCAATAAGACCATCAGGTCCTAATGTCCTGGTACCCAACTCACTAACAACCGGAAGGTCCTAATGTCCTTGTACCCAACCCAATAAGACCATCAGGTACTAATGTCCTGGTACCCAACTCACTAATGACCGTCAAGTCCTAATGGTCTGGTACTCAGGGCTCTATTGTCCCTCCATCACGTCCTAATGACCTGGTACCCAACTCACTAACGACAGTCAGGTCCTAATGTCCTGGTCCCCAACTCACTAACGACAGTCAGGTCCTAATGTCCTGGTCCCCAACTCACTAACGACAATCAGGTCCTAATGTCCTGGTACCCAACCCAATAAGACCATCAGGTCCTAATGTCCTGGTACCCAACTCACTAACAACCGGAAGGTCCTAATGTCCTTGTACCCAACCCAATAACGACAATCAGGTCCTAATGTCCTGGTACCCAACCCAATAACGACCATCAGGTCCTAATGTCCTGGTACCCAACTCACTAACGACCGTCAGGACCTAATGTCCTGGTACCCAACTCACTAACAACCGTCAGGTCCTCATGGCTGGTACCCAGGGCACTATTGTCCCTTCATCAGGTCCTAATGTCCTGATACTTAGGGCTCTATTGTCCCTCCATTAGGTCCTAATGTCATGGTACCCAACTCATTAACGACCGTCAAGTCCTAATGCTCTGGTACTCAGGGCTATATTGTCCCTCCATCACGTCCTAATGACCTGGTACCCAACTCACTAACGACAGTCAGGTCCTAATGTCCTGGTCCCCAACTCACTAACGACAATCAGGTCCTAATGTCCTGGAACCCAGGGCACTATTGTCCCTCCATCAGGTCCTAGTGGTCTGGTACTCAGGGCTCTATTGTCCCTCCATCAGGTCCTAATGGTCTGGTACCCAGGGCACTATTGTCCCTCTATCAGGTCCTAATGTCCTGGTACTCAGGGCTATATTGTCCCTCCATCAGGTCCTAATGTACTGGTAACGACAATCAGGTCCTAATGTCCTGGTACCCAACTCACTAACGACCGTCAGGACCTAATGTCCTGGTACCCAACTCACTAACGACCGTCAGGTCCAAATGGGCTGGTACTCAGGGTTCTATTGTCCCTCCATCAGGTCCTGATGCCCACGTACCCAACCCATTAACGACCGTCAGGTCCTAATGTCCTGGTACCCAGGGCTCTATTGTCCCTCCATCAGGTCCTAATGTCCTGGTACTCAGGGCAATATTGTCCCTCCACCAGGTCCTAATGTACTGGTAACGACAATCAGGTCCTAATGTCCTGGATCCCAACTCACTAACAACCGGAAGGTCCTAATGCCCTGGTACCCAACCCAATAAGACCATCAGGTCCTAATGTCCTGGTACCCAACTCACTAACGACCGGAAGGTCCTAATGTTCTTGTACCCAACCCAATAAGACCATCAGGTCCTAATGTCCTGGTACCCAACTCACTAACAACCGGAAGGTCCTAATGTCCTTGTACCCAACCCAATAAGACCATCAGGTACTAATGTCCTGGTACCCAACTCACTAATGACCGTCAAGTCCTAATGGTCTGGTACTCAGGGCTCTATTGTCCCTCCATCACGTCCTAATGACCTGGTACCCAACTCACTAACGACAGTCAGGTCCTAATGTCCTGGTCCCCAACTCACTAACGACAGTCAGGTCCTAATGTCCTGGTCCCCAACTCACTAACGACAATCAGGTCCTAATGTCCTGGTACCCAACCCAATAAGACCATCAGGTCCTAATGTCCTGGTACCCAACTCACTAACAACCGGAAGGTCCTAATGTCCTTGTACCCAACCCAATAACGACAATCAGGTCCTAATGTCCTGGTACCCAACCCAATAACGACCATCAGGTCCTAATGTCCTGGTACCCAACTCACTAACGACCGTCAGGACCTAATGTCCTGGTACCCAACTCACTAACAACCGTCAGGTCCTCATGGCTGGTACCCAGGGCACTATTGTCCCTTCATCAGGTCCTAATGTCCTGATACTTAGGGCTCTATTGTCCCTCCATTAGGTCCTAATGTCATGGTACCCAACTCATTAACGACCGTCAAGTCCTAATGCTCTGGTACTCAGGGCTATATTGTCCCTCCATCACGTCCTAATGACCTGGTACCCAACTCACTAACGACAGTCAGGTCCTAATGTCCTGGTCCCCAACTCACTAACGACAATCAGGTCCTAATGTCCTGGAACCCAGGGCACTATTGTCCCTCCATCAGGTCCTAGTGGTCTGGTACTCAGGGCTCTATTGTCCCTCCATCAGGTCCTAATGGTCTGGTACCCAGGGCACTATTGTCCCTCTATCAGGTCCTAATGTCCTGGTACTCAGGGCTATATTGTCCCTCCATCAGGTCCTAATGTCCTGGTACTCAACTCACTAACGACCATCAGGTCCTAATGGTCTGGTACTCAGGGCTCAATTGTCCCTCCATCAGGTCCTAATGTCCTGGTACCCAACTCACTAACGACCGTCAGGACCTAATGTCCTGGTACTCAGGGCTCTATTGTCCCTCCATCAGGTCCTAATGTCCTGGTACCCAACTCACTAACGACCATCAGGTCCTAATGTCCTGGTACCCAACTCACTAACGACCATCAGGTCCTAGAGTGTTGAAAACAGCAGGTCTGGGACAGGTAGCACGTCCGGTGAACAGGTCAGGATTCCATAGCCGCAGGCAGAACAGTTGAAACTGGAGCAGCACAAGGAGTCATCATGCCAGGTAGTCCTGAGGCATGGTCCTAGCGCTCAGGTCCTCCGAGAGAGAGAAAGAAAGAGAGAAAGAGAGAGAATTAGAGAGAGCATAATTAAATTCACACAGGACACCGGATAAGACAGGAGAAGTACTCCAGATATAACAAACTGACCCTAACCCCCGAAACATAAACTACTTCAGCATAAATCCTGGAGGCTGAGACAGGAGGGGTCAGGAGACACTGTGGCCCCATCCGATGATACCCCCAGGAAGGATATAACCCCACCCACTTTGCCAAAGCACAGCCCCCACACCACTAGAGGGATATCTTCAACCACCAACTTACCATCCTGAGACAAGGCCGAGTATAGCCCACAAAGATCTCCGCCACGGCACAACCCAAGGGGGAGCGCCAACCCAGACAGGAAGTTCACATCAGTGACTCAACCCACTCAAGTGACGCACCCCTCCTAGGGACGGCATGAAAGAGCACCAGTAAGCCAGTGGAAGAGAATCCCAGTGGAAAGAGTGGAACCGGCCAGGCAGAGACAGCAAGGACGGTTCGTTGCTCCAGAGTCTTTCCATTCACCTTCACACTCCTGGGCCAGACTACACTCAATCATATGACCCACTGAAGAGATCAGTCTTTAGTAAAAACGTAAAGGTTGAGACCGAGTTTGCGTCTCTCACATGGGTAGGCAGACCATTCCATAAAAATGGAGCTCTATAGGAAAAAGCCTGCGTCTGGTGACGTGTAGGTATGAACTGTCAGGTATCTAATGTCCTGGCACCCAACTCACTAACGACCGTCAGGTCCTAATGTCCTGGTACTCAGGGCTCTATTGTCCCTTCATTAGGTCCTAATGTCCTGCTACCCAACTCACTAACAACCGTCAGGTCCTAATGTCCTGGTACCCAACTCACTAACGACAGTCAGGGCATAATGTCCTGGTACCCAACCCACTAACGACCGTCAGGTCCTAATGTCCTGGTACCCAACCCACTAACGACCGTCAGGACCTAATGTCCTGGTACTCAGGGCTCTCTTGTCCCTCCATTAGGTCCTAATGTCCTGGTACCCAACTCACTAACAACCGTCAGGTCCTAATGTCCTTGTACCCAACCCACTAACGACCATCAGGACCTAATGTCCTGGTACTCAGGGCTCTATTGTCCCTCCATTAGGTCCTAATGTCCTGGTACCCAACTCACTAACAACCGTCAGGTCCTAATGTCCTTGTACCCAACCCACTAACGACCATCAGGACCTAATGTCCTGGTACTCAGGGCTCTATTGTCCCTCCATCAGGTCCTAATGTCCTGGTACCCAGGGCTCTATTGTCCCTCCATCAGGTCCTAATGGTCTGGTCCTCAGGGCTCTATTGTCCCTCCATTAGGTCCTAATGTCCTGGTACCCAACTCACTAACGACCATCAGGTCCTACTGTCCTGGAACCCAACTCACTAACGACCATCAGGTCCTAATGGTCTGGTACTCAGGGCAATATTGTCCCTCCATCAGGTCCTAATGTCCTGGTATCCAACTCACTAACGACCGTCAGGTCCAAATGGTCTGGTAGTCAGGGTTCTATTGTCCCTCCATCAGGTCCTAATGCCCACGTACCCAACTCACTAACGACCGTCAGGACCTAATGTCATGGAACCCAGGGCTCTATTGTTCAGCCATCAGGTCCTAATGTCCTGGTACCCAGGGCAATATTGTCCCTTCATCAGGTCCTAATGTACTGGTACTCAGGGAAATATTGTCCCTCCATCAGGTCCTAATGTCCTTGTACCCAACTCACTAACGACCGTCAGGTCCTAATGTCATGGTACTCAGGGCTCTATTGTCCCTCCATCAGGTCCTAATGTCCTGTTACCGAGGGCTCTATTGTCCCTCCATCAGGTCCTAATGTCCTGGTACCCAGGGCTCTATTGTCCCTCCATCAGGTCCTAATGTCCTGTTACCGAGGGCTCTATTGTCCCTCCATCAGTTCCTCATGGCTGGTACCCAGGGCACTATTGTCCCTCCATCAGGTCCTAATGCCCACGTACCCAACCCATTAACGACCAGCTCTATTGTCCCTCCATCAGGTCCTAATGTCCTGGTACCCAGGGCTCTATTGTCCCTCCATCAGGTCCTAATGTCCTGGTACTCAGGGCTCTATTGTCCCTCCATCAGGTCCTAATGTCCAGGTACCCAGAGCTCTATTGTCCCTCCATCAGGTCCTTATTGCTGGTACCCAGGGCACTATTGTCCCTCCATCAGGTCCTAATGTCCTGGTACTTAGGGCTCTATTGTCCCTCCATCAGGTCCTAATGGTCTGGTCCTCAGGTGTATATTGTCCCTCCATCAGGTCCTAATGTCATGGTACCCAACCCACTAACGACCGTCAGGACCTACTATCCTGGTACTCAGGGCTATATTGTCCCTCCATCAGGTCCTAATTTCCTGGTAACAAGGGCTCTATTGTCCCTCCATGAGGTCCTAATGTCCTGGTACTCAACTCACTAACGACCATCAGGTCCTAATGGTCTGGTACTCAGGGCTCCATTGTACCAGCATCAGATCCTAATGGCCTGGTACCCAACTCACTAACGACCATCAGGTCCTAATGGTCTGGTACTCAGGGCTCTATTGTCCCTCCATCAGGTCCTAATGTACTGGTACTCAGGGCTCTATTGTCCCTCCATCAGGTCCTAATGGTCTGGTACCCAAGGCTCTATTGTCCCTCCATCAGGTCCTAATGACCTGGTACCCAACTCACTAACGACAGTCAGGTCCTAATGTCATGGTACCCAACTCACTAACGACCATCAGGACCTAATGTCCTGGTACTCAGGGCTCTATTGTCCCTCCATCAGGTCCTAATGTCCTGGTACCCAACTCACTAACGACCATCAGGTCCTAATGTCCTGGTACCCAACTCACTAACGACCATCAGGTCCTAATGTCCTGGTACCCAACTCACTAACGACCATCAGGTCCTAATGTCCAGTTACCAAACTCACTAACGGCCATCAGGTCCTAGAGTGTTGAAAACAGCAGGTCTGGGACAGGTAGCACGTCCAGTGAACAGGTCAGGATTCCATAGCCACAGGCAGAACAGTTGAAACTGGAGCAGCACAAGGAGTCATCATGCCAGGTAGTCCTGAGGCATTGTCGTGGCGCTCAGGTCCTCAGAGAGAGAGAAAGAAAGAGAGAAAGAGAGAGAATTAGAGAGAGCATAATTAAATTCACACAGGACACCGGTTAAGACAGGAGAAGTACTCCAGATATAACAAACTGACCCTAACCCCCGGAACATAAACTACTTCAGCATAAATCCTGGAGGCTGAGACAGGAGGGGTCAGGAGACACTGTGGCCCCATCCGATGATACCCCCAGGAAGGATATAACCCCACCCATTTTGCCAAAGCACAGCCCCCACACCACTAGAGGGATATCTTCAACCACCAACTTACCATCCTGAGACAAGGCCGAGTATAGCCCACAAAGATCTCCGCCACGGCACAACCCAAGGGGGAGCGCCAACCCAGACAGGAAGTTCACATCAGTGACTCAACCCACTCAAGTGACGCACCCCTCCTAGGGACGGCATGAAAGAGCACCAGTAAGCCAGCGACTCAGCCCCTGTAATAGGGTTAGAGGAAGAGAATCCCAGTGGAAAGAGTGGAATCGGCCAGGCAGAGACAGCAAGGACGGTTCGTTGCTCCAGAGTCTTTCCATTCACCTTCACACTCCTGGGCCAGACTACACTCAATCATATGACCGACTGAAGAGATCAGTCTTTAGTAAAGACGTAAAGGTTGAGACTGAGTTTGCGTCTCTCACATGGGTAGGCAGACCATTCCATAAAAATTGAGCTCTATAGGAGAAAGCCTGCGTCTTGTGACGTGTAGGTATGTACTGTCAGGTCCTAATGTCCTGGTACTCAGGGCTCTATTGTCCCTTCATTAGGTCCTAATTCCTTCTACCCAACTCATTAACAACCGTCAGGTCCTAATGTCCTGGTACCCAACTCACTAACGACAGTCAGGGCCTAATGTCTTGGTACCCAACCCACTAACGACGGTCAGGTCCTAATGTCCTGGGACACCCAACCCACTAACGACCGTCAGGACCTAATGTCCTGGTACTCAGGGCTCTATTGTCCCTCCATTAGGTCCTAATGTCCTGGTACCCAACTCACTAACAACCGTCAGGTCCTAATGTCCTTGTACCCAACCCACTAACGACCATCAGGACCTAATGTCCTGGTACTCAGGGCTCTATTGTCCGTCCATTAGGTCCTAATGTCCTGGTACCCAACTCACTAACAACCGTCAGGTCCTAATGTCCTTGTACCCAACCCACTAACGACCATCAGGTCCTAATGTCCTGGTACTCAGGGCTCTATTTTCCCTCCATCAGGTCCTAATGTCCTGCTACCCAACTCACTAACAACCGTCAGGTCCTAATGTCCTGGTACCCAACTCACTAACGACAGTCAGGTCCAAATGTCCTGGTACCCAACCCACTAACGACCGTCAGGTCCTAATGTCCTGGTACCCAACCCACTAACGACCGTCAGAACCTAATGTCCTGGTACTCAGGGCTCTATTGTCCCTCCATTAGGTCCTAATGTCCTGGTACCCAACTCACTAACAACCGTCAGGTCCTAATGTCCTTGTACCCAACCCACTAACGACCATCAGGTCCTAATGTCCTGGTACTCAGGGCTCTATTGTCCCTCCATCAGGTCCTAATGTCCTGGTACCCAGGGCTCTATTGTCCCTCCATCAGGTCCTAATGGTCTGGTCCTCAGGGCTCTATTGTCCCTCCATTAGGTCCTAATGTCCTGGTACCCAACTCACTAACGACCATCAGGTCCTACTGTCCTGGAACCCAACTCACTAACGACCATCAGGTCCTAATGGTCTGGTACTCAGGGCTCCATTGTCCCTGCATCAGGTCCTAATGTCCTGGTACCCAACTCACTAACAAACGTCAGGTCCTAATGGTCTGGTACCCAGGGCACTATTGTCCCTCCATCAGGTCCTAATGTCCTGGTATCCAACTCACTAACGACCGTCAGGTCCAAATGGTCTGGTAGTCAGGGTTCTATTGTCGCTCCATCAGGTCCTAATGCCCACGTACCCAACCCATTAACGACTGTCAGGTCCTAATGTCCTGGTACCCAGGGCTCTATTGTCCCTCCATGAGGTCCTAATGTCCTGGTACTCAGGGCAATATTGTCCCTCCATCAGGTCCTAATGTCATGGTACCCAACTCACTAACGACCGTCAAGTCCTAATGGTCTGGTACTCAGGGATCTATTGTCCCTCCATCACGTCCTAATGACCTGGTACCCAACTCACTAACGACAGTCAGGTCCTAATGTCCTGGTCCCCAACTCACTAATGACCGTCAGGACCTAATGTCCTGGTACCCAGGGCTCTATTGTTCAGCCATCAGGTCCTAATGTCCTGGTACCCAGGGCTCTATTGTCCCTCCATCAGGTCCTAATGTCTTGTTACCGAGGGCTCTATTGTCCCTCCATCAGTTCCTCATGGCTGGTACCCAGGGCACTATTGTCCCTCCATCAGGTCCTAATGCCCACGTACCCAACCCATTAACGACCAGCTCTATTGCCCCTCCATCAGGTCCTAATGTCCTGGTACCCAGGGCTCTATTGTCCCTCCATCAGGTCCTAATGTCCTGGTACTCAGGGCTCTATTGTCCCTCCATCAGGTCCTTATGGCTGGTACCCAGGGCACTATTGTCCCTCCATCAGGTCCTAATGTCCTGGTACTTAGGGCTCTATTGTCCCTCCATCAGGTCCTAATGGTCTGGTCCTCAGGTGTATATTGTCCCTCCATCAGGTCCTAATGTCATGGTACCCAACCCACTAACGACCGTCAGGACCTACTATCCTGGTACTCAGGGCTATATTGTCCCTCCATCAGGTCCTAATTTCCTGGTAACAAGGGCTCTATTGTCCCTCCATGAGGTCCTAATGTCCTGGTACTCAACTCACTAACGACCATCAGGTCCTAATGGTCTGGTACTCAGGGCTCCATTGTACCAGCATCAGATCCTAATGGCCTGGTACCCAACTCACTAACGACCATCAGGTCCTATTGGTCTGGTCCTCAGGTGTATATTGTCCCTCCATCAGGTCCTAATGTCATGGTACCCAACCCACTAACGACCGTCAGGACCTACTATCCTGGTACTCAGGGCTATATTGTCCCTCCATCAGGTCCTAATGTCCTGCTACCCAACTCACTAACAACCGTCAGGTCCTAATGTCCTTGTACCCAACCCACTAACGACCATCAGGTCCTAATGTCCTGGTACTCAGGGCTCTATTTTCCCTCCATCAGGTCCTAATGTCCTGCTACCCAACTCACTAACAACCGTCAGGTCCTAATGTCCTGGTACCCAACTCACTAACGACAGTCAGGTCCAAATGTCCTGGTACCCAACCCACTAACGACCGTCAGGTCCTAATGTCCTGGTACCCAACCCACTAACGACCGTCAGAACCTAATGTCCTGGTACTCAGGGCTCTATTGTCCCTCCATTAGGTCCTAATGTCCTGGTACCCAACTCACTAACAACCGTCAGGTCCTAATGTCCTTGTACCCAACCCACTAACGACCATCAGGTCCTAATGTCCTGGTACTCAGGGCTCTATTGTCCCTCCATCAGGTCCTAATGTCCTGGTACCCAGGGCTCTATTGTCCCTCCATCAGGTCCTAATGGTCTGGTCCTCAGGGCTCTATTGTCCCTCCATTAGGTCCTAATGTCCTGGTACCCAACTCACTAACGACCATCAGGTCCTACTGTCCTGGAACCCAACTCACTAACGACCATCAGGTCCTAATGGTCTGGTACTCAGGGCTCCATTGTCCCTGCATCAGGTCCTAATGTCCTGGTACCCAACTCACTAACAAACGTCAGGTCCTAATGGTCTGGTACCCAGGGCACTATTGTCCCTCCATCAGGTCCTAATGTCCTGGTATCCAACTCACTAACGACCGTCAGGTCCAAATGGTCTGGTAGTCAAGGTTCTATTGTCGCTCCATCAGGTCCTAATGCCCACGTACCCAACCCATTAACGACCGTCAGGTCCTAATGTCCTGGTACCCAGGGCTCTATTGTCCCTCCATGAGGTCCTAATGTCCTGGTACTCAGGGCAATATTGTCCCTCCATCAGGTCCTAATGTCATGGTACCCAACTCACTAACGACCATCAAGTCCTAATGGTCTGGTACTCAGGGATCTATTGTCCCTCCATCACGTCCTAATGACCTGGTACCCAACTCACTAACGACAGTCAGGTCCTAATGTCCTGGTCCCCAACTCACTAATGACCGTCAGGACCTAATGTCCTGGTACCCAGGGCTCTATTGTTCAGCCATCAGGTCCTAATGTCCTGGTACCCAGGGCTCTATTGTCCCTCCATTAGCTCCTAATGTCCTGGTACCCAACTCACTAACAACCGGAAGGTCCTAATGTCCTTGTACCCAACCCAATAACGACCATCAGGTCCTAATGTCCTGGTACCCAACCCAATAACGACCATCAGGTCCTAATGTCCTGGTACCCAACTCACTAACGACCGTCAGGACCTAATGTCCTGTTACCCAACTCACTAACGACCGTCAGGACCTAATGTCCTGGTACCCAACTCACTAACGACCGTCAGGTCCAAATGGGCTGGTACTCAGGGTTCTATTGTCCCTCCATCAGGTCCTGATGCCCACGTACCCAACCCATTAACGACAATCAGGTCCTAATGTCCTGGTACCCAGGGCTCTATTGTCCCTCCATCAGGTCCTAATGTCCTGGTACTCAGGGCAATATTGTCCCTCCACCAGGTCCTAATGTACTGGTAATGACAATCAGGTCCTAATGTCCTGGAACCCAACTCACTAACGACCGGAAGGTCCTAATGTCCTGGTACCCAACCCAATAAGACCATCAGGTCCTAATGTCCTGGTACCCAACTCACTAACGACCGGAAGGTCCTAATGTCCTTGTACCCAACCCAATAAGACCATCAGGTCCTAATGTCCTGGTACCCAACTCACTAACAACCGGAAGGTCCTAATGTCCTTGTACCCAACCCAATAAGACCATCAGGTCCTAATGTCCTGGTACCCAACTCACTAATGACCGTCAAGTCCTAATGGTCTGGTACTCAGGGCTCTATTGTCCCTCCATCACGTCCTAATGACCTGGTACCCAACTCACTAAAGACAGTCAGGTCCTAATGTCCTGGTCCCCAACTCACTAACGACAGTCAGGTCCTAATGTCCTGGTCCCCAACTCACTAACGACCGTCAGGACCTAATGTCCTGGTACCCAACTCACTAACGACCGTCAGGACCTAATGTCCTGGTACCCAACTCACTAACGACCGTCAGGTCCAAATGGGCTGGTACTCAGGGTTCTATTGTCCCTCCATCAGGTCCTGATGCCCACATACCCAACCCATTAACGACCGTCAGGTCCTAATGTCCTGGTACCCAGGGCTCTATTGTCCCTCCATCAGGTCCTAATGTCCTGGTACTCAGGGCAATATTGTCCCTCCACCAGGTCCTAATGTACTGGTAACGACAATCAGGTCCTAATGTCCTGGAACCCAACTCACTAACAACCGGAAGGTCCTAATACCTTGTACCCAACCCAATAAGACCATCAGGTCCTAATGTCCTGGTACCCAACTCACTAACGACCATCAGGTCCTGTCCTGGTACCCAGGGCTCTATTGTCCCTCCATCAGGTCCTAATGTCCTGGTACCCAGGGCTCTATTGTCCCTCCATCAGGTCCTAATGTCCTGGTACTCAGGGCTCTATTGTCCCTCCATCAGGTCCTAATGTCCTGGTACCCAACTCATTAACGACAATCAGGTCCTAATGTCCTGGTACCCAGGGCTCTATTGTCCCTCCATTAGTTCCTAATGTCCTGGTACCCAGGGCTCTATTGTCCCTCCATCAGGTCCTAATGTCCTGGTACCCAACTCACTAACGACCGTCAGGTCCTAGTGTCCTGGTACTCAGGGCTCTATTGTCCCTCCATCAGGTCCTAATGTCCTGGTACCCAACTCACTAACGACCGTCAGGACCTAATGTCCTGGTACTCAGGGCTCTATTGTCCCTCCATCAGGTCCTAATGTCCTGGTACCCAACTCACTAACGACCATCAGGTCCTAATGTCCTGGTACCCAACTCACTAACGACCATCAGGTCCTAATGTCCTGGTACCCAACTCACTAACGACCATCAGGTCCTAGAGTGTTGAAAACAGCAGGTCTGGGACAGGTAGCACGTCCGGTGAACAGGTCAGGATTCCATAGCCGCAGGCAGAACAGTTGAAACTGGAGCAGCACAAGGAGTCATCATGCCAGGTAGTCCTGAGGCATGGTCCTAGCGCTCAGGTCCTCCGAGAGAGAGAAAGAAAGAGAGAAAGAGAGAGAATTAGAGAGAGCATAATTAAATTCACACAGGACACAGGATAAGACAGGAGAAGTACTCCAGATATAACAAAGCTCTATTGTCCCTCCATGAGGTCCTAATGTCCTGGTACTCAGGGCAATATTGTCCCTCCATCAGGTCCTAATGTCATGGTACCCAACTCACTAACGACCGTCAAGTCCTAATGGTCTGGTACTCAGGGATCTATTGTCCCTCCATCACGTCCTAATGACCTGGTACCCAACTCACTAACGACAGTCAGGTCCTAATGTCCTGGTCCCCAACTCACGGATGACCGTCAGGACCTAATGTCCTGGTACCCAGGGCTCTATTGTTCAGCCATCAGGTCCTAATGTCCTGGTACCCAGGGCTCTATTGTCCCTCCATTAGCTCCTAATGTCCTGGTACCCAACTCACTAACAACCGGAAGGTCCCAATGTCCTTGTACCCAACCCAATAACGACCATCAGGTCCTAATGTCCTGGTACCCAACTCACTAACGACCGTCAGGACCTAATGTCCTGGTACCCAACTCACTAACGACCGTCAGGACCTAATGTCCTGGTACCCAACTCACTAACGACCGTCAGGTCCAAATGGGCTGGTACTCAGGGTTCAATTGTCCCTCCATCAGGTCCTGATGCCCACGTACCCAACCCATTAACGACAATCAGGTCCTAATGTCCTGGTACCCAGGGCTCTATTGTCCCTCCATCAGGTCCTAATGTCCTGGTACTCAGGGGAATATTGTCCCTCCACCAGGTCCTAATGTACTGGTAACGACAATCAGGTCCTAATGTCCTGGAACCCAACTCACTAACAACCGGAAGGTCCTCATGTCCTGGTACCCAACCCAATAAGACCATCAGGTCCTAATGTCCTGGTACCCAACTCACTAACGACCGGAAGGTCCTAATGTCCTTGTACCCAACCCAATGAGACCATCAGGTCCTAATGTCCTGGTACCCAACTCACTAACAACCGGAAGGTCCTAATGTCCTTGTACCCAACCCAATAAGACCATCAGGTCCTAATGTCCTGGTACCCAACTCACTAATGACCGTCAAGTCCTAATGGTCTGGTACTCAGGGCTCTATTGTCCCTCCATCACGTCCTAATGACCTGGTACCCAACTCACTAAAGACATTCAGGTCCTAATGTCCTGGTCCCCAACTCACTAACGACAGTCAGGTCCTAATGTCCTGGTCCCCAACTCACTAACGACCGTCAGGACCTAATGTCCTGGTACCCAACTCACTAACGACCGTCAGGACCTAATGTCCTGGTACCCAACTCACTAACGACCGTCAGGTCCAAATGGGCTGGTACTCAGGGTTCTATTGTCCCTCCATCAGGTCCTGATGCCCACGTACCCAACCCATTAACGACCATCAGGTCCTAATGTCCTGGTACCCAGGGCTCTGTTGTCCCTCCATCAGGTCCTAATGTCCTGGTACTCAGGGCAATATTGTCCCTCCACCAGGTCCTAATGTACTGGTAACGACAATCAGGTCCTAATGTCCTGGAACCCAACTCACTAACAACCGGAAGGTCCTAATGCCCTGGTACCCAACCCAATAAGACCTTCAGGTCCTAATGTCCTGGTACCCAACTCACTAACGACCGGAAGGTCCTAATGTTCTTGTACCCAACCCAATAAGACCATCAGGTCCTAATGTCCTGGTACCCAACTCACTAACAACCGGAAGGTCCTAATGTCCTTGTACCCAACCCAATAAGACCATCAGGTACTAATGTCCTGGTACCCAACTCACTAATGACCGTCAAGTCCTAATGGTCTGGTACTCAGGGCTCTATTGTCCCTCCATCACGTCCTAATGACCTGGTACCCAACTCACTAACGACAGTCAGGTCCTAATGTCCTGGTCCCCAACTCACTAACGACAATCAGGTCCTAATGTCCTGGTACCCAACCCAATAAGACCATCAGGTACTAATGTCCTGGTACCCAACTCACTAACAACCGGAAGGTCCTAATGTCCTTGTACCCAACCCAATAACGACAATCAGGTCCTAATGTCCTGGTACCCAACCCAATAACGACCATCAGGTCCTAATGTCCTGGTACCCAACTCACTAACGACCGTCAGGACCTAATGTCCTGGTACCCAACTCACTAACAACCGTCAGGTCCTCATGGCTGGTACACAGGGCACTATTGTCCCTCCATCAGGTCCTAATGTCCTGATACTTAGGGCTCTATTGTCCCTCCATTAGGTCCTAATGTCATGGTACCCAACTCACTAACGACCGTCAAGTCCTAATGCTCTGGTACTCAGGGCTATATTGTCCCTCCAACACGTCCTAATGACCTGGTACCCAACTCACTAACGACAGTCAGGTCCTAATGTCCTGGTCCCCAACTCACTAACGACAATCAGGTCCTAATGTCCTGGAACCCAGGGCACTATTGTCCCTCCATCAGGTCCTAGTGGTCTGGTACTCAGGGCTCTATTGTCCCTCCATCAGGTTCTAATGGTCTGGTACCCAGGGCACAATTGTCCCTCCATCAGGTCCTAGTGGTTTGGTACTCAGGGCTCTATTGTCCCTCCATCAGGTCCTAATGGTCTGGTACCCAGGGCACTATTGTCCCAAAATCAGGTACTAATGTCCTGGTACTCAGGGCTATATTGTCCCTCCATCAGGTCCTAATGTCCTGGTACCCAACTCACTAACGACCGTCAGGACCTAATGTCCTGGTACTCAGGGCTCTATTGTCCCTCCATCAGGTCCTAATGTCCTGGTACCCAACTCACTAACGACCATCAGGTCCTAATGTCCTGGTACCCAACTCACTAACGACCATCAGGTCCTAGAGTGTTGAAAACAGCAGGTCTGGGACAGGTAGCACGTCCGGTGAACAGGTCAGGATTCCATAGCCGCAGGCAGAACAGTTGAAACTGGAGCAGCACAAGGAGTCATCATGCCAGGTAGTCCTGAGGCATGGTCCTAGCGCTCAGGTCCTCCGAGAGAGAGAAAGAAAGAGAGAAAGAGAGAGAATTAGAGAGAGCATAATTAAATTCACACAGGACACAGGATAAGACAGGAGAAGTACTCCAGATATAACAAACTGACCCTAACCCCCGAAACATAAACTACTTCAGCATAAATCCTGGAGGCTGAGACAGGAGGGGTCAGGAGACACTGTGGCCCCATCCGATGATACCCCCAGGAAGGATATAACCCCACCCACTTTGCCAAAGCACAGCCCCCACACCACTAGAGGGATATCTTCAACCACCAACTTACCATCCTGAGACAAGGCCGAGTATAGCCCACAAAGATCTCCGCCACGGCACAACCCAAGGGGGAGCGCCAACCCAGACAGGAAGTTCACATCAGTGACTCAACCCACTCAAGTGACGCACCCCTCCTAGGGACGGCATGAAAGAGCACCAGTAAGCCAGCGACTCAGCCCCTGTAATAGGGTTAGAGGACGAGAATCCCAGTGGAAAGAGTGGAACCGGCCAGGCAGAGACAGCAAGGACGGTTCGTTGCTCCAGAGTCTTTCCATTCACCTTCACACTCCTGGGTCAGACTACTCTCAATCATATGACCCACTGAAGAGATCAGTCTTTAGCAAAGACGTAAAGGTTGAGACCGAGTTTGCGTCTCTCACATGGGTAGGCAGACCATTCCATAAAAATGGAGCTCTATAGGAGAAAGCCTGCGTCTTGTGACGTGTAGGTATGTACTGTCAGGTCCTAATGTCATGGTACTCAGGGCTCTATTGTCCCTACATCAGGTCCTAATGTCCTTGTACCCAACTCACAAACGACAGTCAGGACCTAATGGTTTGGTACTCAGGTGTATATTGTCCCTCCATCAGGTCCTAATGTCATGGTACCCAACTCACTAACGACAGTCAGGTCCTAATGTCCTTGTACCCAACCCACTAACGACCGTCAGGTCCTAATGTCCTGGTACCCAGGGCTCTATTGTCCCTCCATCAGGTCCTAATTTCATGGAACCCAACCCACTAACAAACGTCAGGTCATAATGTCCTGGTACCCAGGGCTCTATTGTCCCTCCACCAGGTCCTAATGTCCTGGTACTCAGGGCTCTATTGTCCCTCCATCAGGTCCTAATGTCCTGGTAACCAACTCTGGTCCTAATGTCCTGGTAATCAGGGCTCTATTGTCCCTCCATCAAGTCCTAATTGTCTGGTACTCAGGGCTCTATTGTCCCTTCATTAGGTCATAATTCCTGCTACCCAACTCACTAACAACTGTCAGGTTCTAATGTCCTGGTACCCAACCCACTAACGACCGTCAGGTCCTAATGTCCTGGTACCCAACCCACTAACGACCGTCAGGACCTAATGTCCTGGTACTCAGGGCTCTATTGTCCCTCCATTAAGTCCTAATGTGCTGGTACCCAACTCACTAACAACCGTCAGGTCCTAATGTCCTTGCACCCAACCCACTAACGACCATCAGGACCTAATGTCCTGGTACTCAGGGCTCTATTGTCCCTCCATTAGGTCCTAATGTCCTGGTACCCAGGGCTCTATAGTCCCTCCATCAGGTCCTAATGGTCTGGTCCTCAGGGCTCTATTGTGCCTCCATTAGGTCCTAATGTCATGGTACCCAACTCACTAACGACCGTCAGGTCCAAATGGTCTGGTAGTCAGGGTTCTATTGTCCCTCCATCAGGTCCTAATGCCCACGTACCCAACCCACTAACGACCATCAGGACCTAATGTCCTGGTACTCAGGGCTCTATTGTCCCTCCATTAGGTCCTAATGTCCTGGTACCCAGGGCTCTATTGTCCCTCCATCAGGTCCTAATGGTCTGGTCCTCAGGGCTCTATTGTGCCTCCATTAGGTCCTAATGTCATGGTACCCAACTCACTAACGACCGTCAGGTCCAAATGGTCTGGTAGTCAGGGCTCTATTGTCCCTCCATCAGGTCCTAATGTCCTGGTACTCAGGGCAATATTGTCCCTCCATCAGGTCCTAATGTCATGGCACCCAACTCACTAACTACCGTCAGGTCCTAATGTCCAGGGACCCAAGAATCTATTGTCCCTCCATCAGGTCCTAATGTCCTGGTACCCAACTCACTAACGACCTAATGTCATGGTACTCAGGGCAATATTGTCCCTACATCAGGTCCTAATGTCATGGTACCCAACTCACTAACGACCGTCAGGTCCAAATGGTCTGGTAGTCAGGGTTCTATTGTCCCTCCATCAACCTCTCTCAACCTGGTCCTAATGTCCTGTTACCGAGGGCTCTATTGTCCCTCCATCAGGTCCTAATGTCCTAGTACCCAACTCACTAACAACAATCAAGTCCTAATGTCTTGGAACCCAACTCACTAATGACCGTCAGGACCTAATGTTCTGGTACTCAGGGCTCTATTGTTCAGCCATCAGGTCCTAATGTCCTGGTACTCAACTCACTAACGACCATCAGGTCCTTAAGGTCTGGTACTCAGGGCTGTATTGTCCCTCCATTAGGTCCTAATGTCCTGGTACCCAACTCACAAACAACCGGAAGGTCCTAATGTCCTTGTACCCAACCCAATAACGACCGTCAGGTCCTAATGTCCTGGTACCCAACTCACTAACGACCGTCAGGACATAATGTCCTGGTACTCAGGGCTCTATTGTCCCTCCTTCAGGTCCTAATGTCCTGGTACCCAGGGCTCTATTGTCCCTCCATCAGGTCCTAATGTCCTGGTACCCAGGGCTCTATTGTTCAGCCATCAGGTCCAAATGTCCTGGTACCCAACTCACTAACAACCGTCAAGTCCTAATGGTCTGGTAACCAACTCACTAACGACAATCAGGTCCTAATGTCCTGGTACCCAACTCACTAACGACAATCAGGTCCTAATGACCTGGTACCCAACTCACTAACGACAGTCAGGTCCTAATGTCATGGTACCCAACTCACTGACGACAGTCAGGTCCTAATGTCCTGGTACCCAACTCACTAACGACAGTCAGGTCCTAATGTCAAGGTACACAGGGCTCTATTGTCCCTCCATGAGGTCCTAATGACCTGGTACCCAACTCACTAACGACAGTCAGGTCCTAATGCCCTGGTACCCAGGGCTCTGTTGTCCCTCCATCATGTCCTAATGACCTGGTACCCAACTCACTAACGACAGTCAGATCCTATTGTCATGGTACCCAACTAACTAACAACCGTCAAGTCCTAATGGTCTGGTACTCAGGGCTATATTGTCCCTCCATCAGGTCCTAATGTCATGGTACCCAACTCACTAATGACCGTCAGGACCTAATGTCCTGGTACCCAGGGCTCTATTGACCCTCCATCAGGTCCAAATGTCCTGGTACTCAACTCACTAACGACCATCAGGTCCTAAAGGTCTGTTACTCAGGGCTCTATTGTCCCTCGATTAGGTCCTAATGTCCTGGTACCCAACTCACTAACAACCTGGTCCTGGTCCTAATGTCCTTGTACCCAACCCAATAACGACAATCAGGTCCTAATGTCCTGGTACCCAACTCACTAACGACCATCAGGTTCTAATGGCCTGGTACTCAGGGCTCCATTGTCCCTGCATCAGGTCCCAGTGGCCTGGACCCAACTCACTAACGACCATCAGGTCCTAATGTCCTGGTACTCAGGGCTCTATTGTCCCTCCATCAGGTCCTAATGTACTGGTACTCAGGGCTCTATTGTCCCTCCATCAGGTCCTAATGGTCTGGTACCCAACTCACTAACGACAGTCAGTTCTTAATGTCATGGTACCCAACTCACTAACGACCATCAGGTCCTAATGTCCTGGTACTCAGGGCTCTATTGTCCCTCCATCAGGTCCTAATGTACTGGTACTCAGGGCTCTATTGTCCCTCCATCAGGTCCTAATGTACTGGTACTCAGGGCTCTATTGTCCCTCCATCAGGGCCTAATGTCCAGGGACCCAATAATCTATTGTCCCTCCATCAGGTCCTAATGCCCACGTACCCAACCCATTAACGACCGTCAGGTCCTAACGTCCTAGTACCCAGGGCTCTATTGTCATTGAATCAGGTCCTAATGTCCTGGTACTCAGGGCTCTATTGTCCCTCCATCAGGTCCTAATGTCCTGGTACCCAGGGCTCTATTGTCCCTCCATCAGGTCCTCATGGCTGGTACCCAGGGCACTATTGTCCCTCCATCAGGTCCTACTGTCCTGGTACTCAGGGCTATATTGTCCCTCCATCAGGTCCTAATGACCTGGTACCCAACTCACTAACGACAGTCAGGTCCTAATGTCCTGGTACCCAACTCACTAACAACCGGAAGGTCCTAATGTCCTTGTACCCAACCCAATAACGACCATCAGGTCCTGGGACCCAACTCACTAACGAACGTCAGGTCCTAATGTTCATGTACCCAACCCACTAACGACCGTCAGGTCCTAATGTCCTGGTACCCAGGGCTCTATTGTCCCTCCATCAGGTCCTAATTTCATGGAACCCAACCCACTAACAACCGTCAGGTCCTAATGTCCTGGTACTCAGGGCTCTATTGTCCCTCCATCAGGTCCTAATGTCCTGGTAACCAACTCTGGTCCTAATGTCCTGGTAATCAGGGCTCTATTGTTCCTCCATCAAGTCCTAATTGTCTGGTACTCAGGGCTCTATTGTCCCTTCATTAGGTCATAATTCCTGCTACCCAACTCACTAACAACTGTCAGGTTCTAATGTCCTGGTACCCAACCCACTAACGACCGTCAGGTCCTAATGTCCTGGTACCCAACCCACTAACGACCGTCAGGACCTAATGTCCTGGTACTCAGGGCTCTATTGTCCCTCCATTAAGTCCTAATGTCCTGGTACCCAACTCACTAACAACCGTCAGGTCCTAATGTCCTTGTACCCAACCCACTAACGACCATCAGGACCTAATGTCCTGGTACTCAGGGCTCTATTGTCCCTCCATTAGGTCCTAATGTCCTGGTACCCAGGGCTCTATTGTCCCTCCATCAGGTCCTAATGGTCTGGTCCTCAGGGCTCTATTGTGCCTCCATTAGGTCCTAATGTCATGGTACCCAACTCACTAACGACCGTCAGGTCCAAATGGTCTGGTAGTCAGGGTTCTATTGTCCCTCCATCAGGTCCTAATGCCCACGTACCCAACCCATTAACGACCGTCAGGTCCTAATGTCCTGGTACCCAGGGCTCTATTGTCCCTCCATCAGGTCCTAATGTCCTGGTACTCAGGGCTCTATTATCCCTCCATCAGGTCCTAATGTCCTGGTAACCAACTCTGGTCCTAATGTCCTGGTAATCAGGGCTCTATTGTCCCTCCATCAAGTCCTAATTGTCTGGTACTCAGGGCTCTATTGTCCCTACATCAGGTCCTAATGTCCTGGTAATCAGGGCTCTATTGTCCTTCCATCAGGTCCTAATATCCTGGCACCCAGGGCTCTATTGTCCCTCTATCAGGTCCTATAGTCCTGGTACTCAACTCACTAACGACCATCAGGTCCTAATGGTCTGGTACTCAGGGCTCTATTGTCCCTCCATCCGCTCCTAATGTCCTGGTACCCAACCCACTAACGACCGTCAGGTCCTAATGTCCTGGTAATCAGGGCTCTATTGTCCTTCCATCAGGTTCTCAGGGCTCTATTGTCCCTCCATCAGGTCCTAATGTCCTGGTACCCAACTCACTAACGACCATCAGGTCCTAATGTCCTGGTAATCAGGGCTCTATTGTCCTTCCATCAGGTTCTCAGGGCTCTATTGTCCCTCCATCAGGTCCTAATGTCCTGGTACCCAACTCACTAACGACCATCAGGTCCTAATGTCCAGGGACCCAGGAATCTGTTGTCCCTCCATCAGGTCCTAATGTCCTGGTACCCAACTCACTAACGACCGTCAGGTCCTAATGTCCTGGTACTCGGGGCTCTATTGTCCCTCCATCAGGTCCTAATATCCTGGTACCCAGGGCTCTATTGTCCCTCTATCAGGTCCTATAGTCCTGGTACTCAACTCACTAACGACCATCAGGTCCTAATGGTCTGGTACTCAGGGCTCTATTGTCCCTCCATCAGGTCCTAATGTCCTGGTACTCGGGGCTCTATTGTCCCTCCATCAGGTCCTAATATCCTGGTACCCAGGTCTCTATTGTCCCTCTATCAGGTCCTATAGTCCTGGTACTCAACTCACTAACGACCATCAGGTCCTAATGGTCTTGTACTCAGGGCTCTATTGTCCCTCCATCAGGTCCTAATGTCCTGGTACCCAGGGCTCTATTGTCCCTCTATCAGGTCCTATAGTCCTGGTACTCAACTCACTAACGACCATCAGGTCCTAATGTCCTGGTACTCAGGGCTCTATTGTCCCTCCATCAGGTCCTAATGTCCTGGTACCCAACTCACTAACGACCGTCAGGTCCTAATGTCCTGGTCCTCAGGGATCTATTGTCCCTCCATTAGGTCCTAATGTCCTGGTAAACAACTCACTAACAACCGTCAGGTCCTCATTGCTGGTACCCAGGGCACTATTGTCCCTCTATCAGGTACTACTGTCCTGGTAACAATACACACCTGAGTACCAGATCATTAGGTCCTGGCGGTCGTTAGTGAGTTGGTTACTATGGTGGGAGGGACAATAGAGCCCTGAGAACCAGGACATTAGGTCCTGACGGTACCCAACTCACTAACGACCGTCAGGTCCTAACATCCTAGTACCCAACCCACTAACCACCGTCATGTCCTAATGTCCTGGTTCCCAACCCACTAACGACCGTCAGGTCCTAATGTCCTGGTTCCCAACCCACTAACGACCATCAGATCCTAATGTCCTAGTACCCAACCCACTAACGACCGTCAGGTCCTAATGTCCTGGTACCCAATCCAATTACGACATTCAGGATCTAATGTCCTGGAACTCAGGGCTCTATTGTCTCTCCATTAGGTACTAATGTCCTGGTACTCAACTCACTAACAACCGTAAGGTCCTAATGTCCTAGTACCCATCCCACTAATGACCGTCAGGTCCTAATGTCCTGGTACCCAATCCACTAACGACCGTCAGGTCCGAATGTCCTGGTACCCAACTCACTAACGACCGTCAGGACCTAATGTCCTGGTTCTCAGGGCTCTATTGACCCTCCATCAGGTCCTAATGTCCTGGTACCCACGGCTCTATTGTCCCTCCATCAGGTCCTAATGTCGTTGTACCGAACTCACTAACGACCGTCAGGACCTAATGGTCTGGTATTCAGGGCTATATTGTCCATCCATTAGGTCCTAATGTACTGGTACTCAGGGCTCTATTGTCCCTCCATCAGGTCTTAATGTACTGGTACTCAGGGCTCTATTGTCCCTCCATCAGGTCCTAATGTACAGGTACTCAGGGCTCTATTGTCCCTCCATCAGGTCCTAATGTCCTTGTACCGAACTCACTAACGACCGTCAGGACCTAGTGGTCTGGTACTCAGGGCTATATTGTCCCTCCATTAGGTCCTAATGTACTGGTACTCAGGGCTCTATTGTCCCTCCATCAGGTCCTAATGTACGGGTATTCAGGGCTCTATTGTCCCTCCATCAGGTCCTAATGTACTGGTACTCAGGGCTCTATTGTCCCTCCATCAGGTCCTAATGGTCTGGTACTCAGGGCTCTATTGTCCCTACATCAGGTTCTAATCTCCTGGTAATCAGGGCTCTATTGTCCTTCCATCAGGTTCTAATGCTACCTTATATAATGTTACTTACCCTACATTATTAATCTCATATGCATACGTATATACTGTACTCTATATCATCGACTGCATCCTTATGTAATACATGTGTCACTAGCCACTTTAACTATGCCACTTTGTTTACATACTCACCTCATGTATATACTGTACTCAATACCATCTACTGTATCCTACCTATGCTGCTCTGTACCATCACTCATTCATATATCCTTATGTACATATTCTTTATCCCCTTACACTGTGTATAAGACAGTAGTTTTGGAATTGTTAGTTAGATTACTTGTTGGTTATTACTCGAAAACATAATGTTAACTTTCACTGCTATGCAGATGACACACAGCTGTACATTTCAATTAAACATGGTGAAGCCCCAAAATTGCCCTTGCTAGAAGAATGTGTTTCAGACATAAGGAAGTGGATGGCTGCAAACTTTCTACTTTTAAACTCGGACAAAACAGAGATGCTTGTTCTAGGTCCCAAGAAACAAAGAGATCTTCTGTTGAATCTGACAATTAATCTTAATGGTTGTACAGTCGTCTCAAATAAAACTGTGAAGGACCTCGGCGTTACTCTGGACCCTGATCTCTCTTTTGAAGAACATATCAAGACCATTTCAAGGACAGCTTTTTTCCATCTACGTAACATTGCAAAAATCAGGAACTTTCTGTCCAAAAATGATGCAGAAAAATTAATCCATGCTTTTGTCACTTCCAGGTTAGACTACTGCAATGCTCTACTTTCCGGCTACCCGGATAAAGCACTAAATAAACTTCAGTTAGTGCTAAATACGGCTGCTAGAATCCTGACTAGAACCAAAAAATTTGATCATATTACTCCAGTGCTAGCCTCTCTACACTGGCTTCCTGTCAAAGCAAGGGCTGATTTCAAGGTTTTAC
This sequence comes from Oncorhynchus mykiss, assembly GCF_013265735.2. Lineage (NCBI taxonomy): Eukaryota > Metazoa > Chordata > Actinopteri > Salmoniformes > Salmonidae > Oncorhynchus > Oncorhynchus mykiss. The sequence goes on from NC_048574.1 coordinate 82,598,744, forward strand.
TGCTAACCTACAAAGCATTACATGGGCTTGCTCCTATCTATCTCTCTGATTTGGTCCTGCCGTACATACCTACACGTACGCTACGGTCACAAGACGCAGGCCTCCTAATTGTCCCTAGAATTTTTAAGCAAACAGCTGGAGGCAGGGCTTTCTCCTATAGAGCTCCATTTTTATGGAACGGTCTGCCTACCCATGTCAGAGACGCAAACTCGGTCTCAACCTTTAAGTCTCTACTGAAGACTCATCTCTTCAGTGGGTCATATGATTGAGTGTAGTCTGGCCCAGGAGTGGGAGGGTGAACGGAAAGGCTCTGGAGCAACGAACCACCCTTGCTGTCTCTGCCTGGCCGGTTCCCCTCTTTCCACTGGGATTCTCTGCCTCTAACCCTATTACAGGGGCTGAGTCACTGGCTTTACTGGGGCTCTCTCATGCCGTCCCTGGAGGAGGTGCGTCACCTGAGTGGGTTGAGTCACTGATGTGGTCATCCTGTCTGGGTTGGCGCCCACCCCCCCCCCCCTTAAGTTGTGCCGTGGCGGAGGTCTTTGTGGGCTATACTCAGCCTTGTCTCAGGATGGTAAGTTGGTGGTTGAAGATATCCCTCTAGTGGTGTGGGGGCTGTGCTTTGGCAAAGTGGGTGGGGTTATATCCTTCCTGTTTGGCCCTGTCCGGGGGTGTCCTCGGAGTGGGCCACAGTGTCTCCTGACCCCTCCTGTCTCAGCCTCCAGTATTTATGCTGCAGTAGTTTATGTGTCGGGGGGCTAGGGTCAGTTTGTTATATCTGGAGTACTTCTCCTGTCCTATTCGGTGTCCTGTGTGAATCTAAGTGTGCGTTCTCTAATTCTCTCCTTCTCTCTTTCTCTCTCTTGGAGGACCTGAGCCCTAGGACCATGCCCCAGGACTACCTGACATGATGACTCCTTGCTGTCCCCAGTCCACCTGGCTGTGCTGCTGCTCCAGTTTCAACTGTTCTGCCTTATTATTATTCGACCATGCTGATCATTTATGAACATTTGAACATCTTGGCCATGTTCTGTTATAATCTCCACCCGGCACAGCCAGAAGAGGACTGGCCATCCCACATATGCTCTCTCTAATTCTCTCTTTCTTTCTCTCTCTCGGAGGACCTGAGCCCTAGGACCATGCCCCAGGAATACCTGACATGATGACTCCTTGCTGTCCCCAGTCCACCTGGCTGTGCTGCTGCTCCAGTTTCAACTATTCTGCCTTATTATTATTCGACCATGCTGGTCATTTATGAACATTTGAACATCTTGACCATGTTTTGTTATAATCTCCACCCGGCACAGCCAGAAGAGGACTGGCCACCCCACATAGCCTGGTTCCTCTCTAGGTTTCTTCCTAGGTTTTGGCCTTTCTAGGGAGTTTTTCCTAGCCACCGTGCTTCTTCACCTGCATTGCTTGCTGTTTGGGGTTTTAGGCTGGGTTTCTGTACAGCACTTTGAGATATCAGCTGATGTACGAAGGGCTATATAAAATAAATTTGATTTGATTTGATTACTGCATTGTCGGAACTAGAAGCACAAGCATTTCGCTACACACGCATTAACATCTGCTAACCATGTGTGTGTGACAAATAAAACTTGATTTGATTTGATTTGGATTTAATGTCCTGGTGCCCAGGGCTCTATTGTCCTTCCATCAGGTCCTAATGTCCTGGTACCCAACTACCTAACGACCGTCAGGTCCTAATGGTCTGGTACCCAGGGCTCTATTGTCCCTCCATCAGGTCCTAATGACCTGGTACCCAACTATCTAACGACCGTCAGGTCCTAATGGTCTGGTATCCAGGGCTCTATTGTCCCTCCATCAGGTCCTAATGTCCTTGTACCCAACTCACTAACGACCGTCAGGACCTAATGGTCTGGTACTTAGGGTTATATTGTCCCTCGATCAGGTCCTAATGACCTGGTACCCAACTCACTAACGACAGTCAGGTCCTAATGTCCTTGTACTCAACTCACTAACGACTGTCAGGACCTAATGGTCTGGTACTTAGGGTTATATTGTCCCTCCATCAGGTCCTAATGGCCTGGTACCCAACTCACTAACGACCGTCAGGTACAAATGGTCTGGTTCCCAGGGCTCTATTGTCCCTCCATCAGGTATCTAATGTCCTGGTACCCAACACACTAACGACCGTCAGGTTCTAATGTCCTGGTACTCAGGGCTCTATTGTCCCTCCATCAGGTCCTTATGTCCTGTTATGAGGGCTCTATTGTCCCTCCATCAGGTCCTAATGTCCTGGTACCCAGGGCTCTATTGTCCCTCCATCAGGTCCTTATGTCCTGTTACGAGAGCTCTATTGTCCCTCCATCAGGTCCTAATGTCCTGGTACCCAGGGCTCTATTGTCCCTCTATCAGGTCCTTATGTCCTGTTACGAGGGCTCTATTGTCCCTCCATCAGGTCCTAATGTCCTGGTACCCAGGGCTCTATTGTCCCTCCATCAGGTACCCAACTCACTAACGACCATGAGGTCCTAATGTCCTGGTACCCAACTCACTAACGACCATCAAGTCCTGAAGTCCTGGTACCCAGGGCTCTCACAGTTGGACGTTCTGCCAATTTCTCTAAAACAATTTTGGAGGCGGCTTATGGTAGAGAAATTAACATTCAATTATCTGGCAACCGCTCTGGTGGACAGTCAGCATGCAGTCAGCATGAAAGGTAGTAGCCTCGGGCTAGTGGGTCTACTAGTCTGGTCTGAAAGGTATCAGCCTGTAAGATACCAACCAAACTGTTCTAGAATCCTCATGTGACAGTAAGAAACCAACTGACCTGTTCTAGAATCCTCTCAACAACACAAACAGTCAGGGCCCAACCTTACCCATAAACAAATAGGCATCTATTCCCCAGTAGCCCAGAGGCACATACTTCCCACAAAACCATCTCAGAACTGCTCACATCCTGTTCAGCCACCTTGTTGTGTTGAACAAAAGATTAACAGCATTCCCAAAGCTGTTCTCATCCTCCCAACACCTCATGGACTCCACCCCTCCCTCCTTTCCACTCCTTCCACCCCTCCCTCCCTCCCTCCCGCTCTTTCCACTCCTTCCCTCCCTCCTTCCCACTCTTTCCACCCACCCCTCCCTCCCTTCCTTCCCCTCCTTCCACCACCCCCCACTCCTTACACCACCCCTCCCTCCCCCTCCTTCCACCACCCCTCTCTGCACACTCCCTCCACCACCCCTCCCTCCCCCTCCTTCCACCACCCCTCCCTCCCCCTCCTTCCACCACCCCTCCCTACCCATCCTTCAACCACCCCTCCCTCCCCCTCCTTCCACCACCCCTCCCTCCCCCTCCTTCAACCACCCCTCCCTCCCCCTCCTTCCACCACCCCTCCCTCCCCCTCCTTCCACCACCCCTCCCTCCCCAATCTTTCCACCACCCCTCCCTCCCCCTCCTTCCACCACCCGTCCCTCCCCAATCTTTCCACAACCCCTCCCTCCTCACTCCCTCCCCACTCCTTCCACCACCCCTCCCTCCCCACTCCTTTCACCACCCCTCCCTCCCCACTCCTGGGTGTGTCTGTGTTTTTGTCTGTACGTGTGTTCCTCAAGGGAGGGGAATTTGCTGACATTGTTGGAAACTCTGATGAGCATGTGAGCTGCATTCAGATGCTCCCCTCTCTTCACATGGATCTGAAATCAATCAATCAATATATCAACCAGTCAATACAATCAATCAACACATATATCAATACACCAACCAATATATCAATACACCAACAAATACATCAACCAACCAATACATCAACCAACCAATACATCAACCAACCAATACACCAACCAATACATCAACCAACCAATACATCAACCAATACATCAACCAATACATCAACCAACCAATACATCAACCAATACATCAACCAACCAATACACCAACCAACCAATACATCAACCAATACATCAACCAATACATCAACCAACCAATACATCAACCAACCAATACATCAACCAACCAATACATCAACCAATACATCAACCAACCAATACATCAACCAACCAATACATCAACCAACCAATACATCAACCAACCAATACACCAACCAATACATCAACCAACCAATAAATCAACCAATACATCAACCAACCAATACACCAACCAATACATCAACCAACCAATACACCAACCAATACATCAACCAACCAATACACCAATACATCAACCAACCAATACACCAACCAATACATCAACCAACCAATACACCAACCAATACATCAACCAACCAATACATCAATACACCAACCAATACATCAACCAACCAATACCTCAACCAACCAATACATCAACCAACCAATACATCAACCAACCAATACATCAATACACCAACCAATACATCAACCAACCAATACATCAACCAACCAATACACCAATACACTAACCAACCAATACATCAACCAACCAATCAATACATCAACCAACCAATACATCAACCGAACAATCAACGCATCAACCAACTAATAAATCAATCAACGAATCAGGCTGAGGGTAGCTGGAACAGTGTGTGTGTGTGTTTACCTATATCAGGCTGCAGGAAGCTGGAACAGTGTGTTTACCTATATCAGGCTACAGGTAGCTGGAACAGTAGGTGTGTTTCCCTGGATCAGGCTGCAGGTAGCTGGAACAGTGTGTTTACCTATATCAGGCTGCAGGTAGCTGGAACAGTGTGTGTGTTTACCTATATCAGGCTGCAGGTAGCTGGAACAGTGTGTTTACCTATATCAGGCTGCAGGTAGCTGGAACAGTGTGTTTACCTATATCAGGCTGCAGGTAGCTGGAACAGTGTGTGTGTTTACCTATATCAGGCTGCAGGTAGCTGGAACAGTGTGTTTACCTATATCAGGCTACAGGTAGCTGGAACAGTGTGTTTACCTATATCAGGCTACAGGTAGCTGGAACAGTGTGTGTGTTTACCTATATCAGGCTACAGGTAGCTGGAACAGTGTGTTTACCTATATCAGGCTGCAGGTAGCTGGAACAGTGTGTGTGTTCACCTGTATCAGGCTGCAGGTAGCTGGAACAGTGTGTGTGTTTACCTGTATCAGGCTGCAGGTAGCTGGAACAGTGTGTTTACCTGTATCAGGCTACAGGTAGCTGGAACAGTGTGTGTGTTTACCTATATCAGGCTACAGGTAGCTGGAACAGTGTGTTTACCTATATCAGGCTACAGGTAGCTGGAACAGTGTGTGTGTTTACCTATATCAGGCTGCAGGTAGCTGGAACAGTGTGTTTACCTATATCATGCTACAGGTAGCTGGAACAGTGTGTTTACCTATATCAGGCTACGGGTAGCTGGAACAGTGTGTGTGTTTACCTATATCAGGCTGCAGGTAGCTGGAACAGTGTGTTTACCTATATCAGACTGCAGGTAGCTGGAACAGTGTGTGTGTTTACCTGTATCAGGCTGCAGGTAGCTGGAACAGTGTGTTAACCTATATCAGGCTACAGGTAGCTGGAACAGTGTGTTTACCTATATCAGGCTGCAGGTAGCTGGAACAGTGTGTGTGTTTACCTATATCAGGCTGCAGGTAGCTGGAACAGTGTGTTTACCTACATCAGACTGCAGGTAGCTGGAACAGTGTGTTTACCTATATCAGGCTGCAGGTAGCTGGAACAGTGTGTTTACCTGTATCAGGCTACAGGTAGCTGGAACAGTGTGTGTGTTTACCTATATCAGGCTACAGGTAGCTGGAACAGTGTGTTTACCTATATCAGGCTGCAGGTAGCTGGAACAGTGTGTGTGTTTACCTATATCAGGCTGCAGGTAGCTGGAACAGTGTGTTTACCTATATCAGGCTACAGGTAGCTGGAACAGTGTGTTTACCTATATCAGGCTACAGGTAGCTGGAACAGTGTGTGTGTTTACCTATATCAGAATGCAGGTAGCTGGAACAGTGTGTTTACCTATATCAGACTGCAGGTAGCTGGAACAGTGTGTGTGTTTACCTATATCAGGCTGCAGGTAGCTGGAACAGTGTGTGTGTTTACCTGTATCAGGCTGCAGGTAGCTGGAACAGTGTGTTTACCTATATCAGGCTGCAGGTAGCTGGAACAGTGTGTTTACCTGTATCAGGCTACAGGTAGCTGGATCAGTGTGTTTACCTGTATCAGGCTGCAGGTAGCTGGAACAGTGTGTGTGTTTACCTATATCAGACTGCAGGTAGCTGGAACAGTGTGTGTGTTTACCTATATCAGGCTACAGGTAGCTGGAACAGTGTGTTTACCTACATCAGGCTACAGGTAGCTGGAACAGTGTGTGTGTTTACCTGTATCAGGCTGCAGGTAGCTGGAACAGTGTGTGTGTTTACCTGTATGAGGCTGCATCTAGACAGACAGAGAGATAAACACATCAGATCTATTTTAACAACACATCAATTGTGTGTCAGGGTGTGTCTGTGTTTTTGTCTGTACGTGTGTTACTAAAGGGAGGGGAATTTGCTGACGTTGTTGGAAACTCTGATGAGCATGTGAGCTGCATTCAGATGCTCCCCTCTCTTCACATGGTTCTGAAATCAATCAATCAATATATCAACCAGTCAATACAATCAATCAACACATATATCAATACACCAACCAATATATCAACCAACCAATACATCAACCAACCAATACATCAACCAACCAATACATCAACCAATACATCAACCAATACATCAACCAACCAATACATCAACCAATACATCAACCAACCAATACATCAACCAATACATCAACCAAACAATACACCAACCAACCAATACATCAACCAATACATCAACCAATACATCAACCAATACATCAACCAAACAATACATCAACCAACCAATACATCAACCAACCAATACATCAACCAACCAATACACCAACCAATACATCAACCAACCAATACATCAACCAATACATCAACCAACCAATACACCAACCCATACATCAACCAACCAATACACCAACCAATACATCAACCAACCAATACACCAATACATCAACCAACCAATACACCAACCAATACATCAACCAACCAATACACCAACCAATACATCAACCAACCAATACATCAATACACCAACCAATACATCAACCAACCAATACATCAACCAACCAATACATCAACCAATACATCAATCAACCAATACATCAATACACCAACCAATACATCAACCAACCAATACACCAATACACTAACCAACCAATACATCAACCAACCAACCAATACATCAACCAACCAATACATCAACCGAACAATCAACGCATCAACCAACTAATAAATCAATCAACCAATCAGGCTGAGGGTAGCAGGAACAGTGTGTGTGTGTGTTTACCTATATCAGGCTGCAGGAAGCTGGAACAGTGTGTTTACCTATATCAGGCTACAGGTAGCTGGAACAGTGTGTGTATTTACCTATATCAGGCTACAGGTAGCTGGAACAGTGTGTTTACCTATATCAGACTGCAGGTAGCTGGAACAGTGTGTGTGTTTACCTATATCAGGCTGCAGGTAGCTGGAACAGTGTGTGTGTTTACCTATATCAGGCTGCAGGTAGCTGGAACAGTGTGTGTGTTTCCCTGGATCAGGCTGCAGGTAGCTGGAACAGTGTGTTTACCTATATCAGGCTGCAGGTAGCTGGAACAGTGTGTGTGTTTACCTACATCAGGCTGCAGGTAGCTGGAACAGTGTGTTTACCTATATCAGGCTGCAGGTAGCTGGTACAGTGTGTTTACCTATATCAGGCTGCAGGTAGCTGGAACAGTGTGTGTGTTTACCTGTATCAGGCTGCAGGTAGCTGGAACAGTGTGTTTACCTATATCAGGCTACAGGTAGCTGGAACAGTGTGTTTACCTATATCAGGCTGCAGGTAGCTGGAACAGTGTGTGTGTTTACCTATATCAGACTGCAGGTAGCTGGAACAGTGTGTGTGTTTACCTATATCAGGCTACAGGTAGCTGGAACAGTGTGTTTACCTACATCAGGCTACAGGTAGCTGGAACAGTGTGTGTGTTTACCTGTATCAGGCTGCAGGTAGCTGGAACAGTGTGTGTGTTTACCTGTATTAGGCTGCAGCTAGACAGACAGAGAGATAAACACATCAGATCTATTTTAACAACACATCAATTGTGTGTCAGGGTGTGTCTGTGTTTTTGTCTGTACGTGTGTTACTCAAGGGAGGGGAATTTGCTGACGTTGTTGGAAACTCTGATGAGCATGTGAGCTGCATTCAGATGCTCCCCTCTCTTCACATGGTTCTGAAATCAATCAATCAATATATCAACCAGTCAATACAATCAATCAACACATATATCAATACACCAACCAATATATCAACCAACCAATACATCAACCAACCAATACATCAACCAACCAATACATCAACCAATACATCAACCAATACATCAACCAACCAATACATCAACCAATACATCAACCAACCAATACATCAACCAATACATCAACCAAACAATACACCAACCAACCAATACATCAACCAATACATCAACCAATACATCAACCAATACATCAACCAACCAATACATCAACCAACCAATACATCAACCAACCAATACATCAACCAACCAATACACCAACCAATACATCAACCAAGCAATACATCAACCAATACATCAACCAACCAATACACCAACCAATACATCAACCAACCAATACACCAACCAATACATCAACCAACCAATACACCAATACATCAACCAACCAATACACCAACCAATACATCAACCAACCAATACACCAACCAATACATCAACCAACCAATACATCAATACACCAACCAATACATCAACCAACCAATACATCAACCAACCAATACATCAACCAATACATCAACCAACCAATACATCAATACACCAACCAATACATCAACCAACCAATACACCAATACACTAACCAACCAATACATCAACCAACCAACCAATACATCAACCAACCAATACATCAACCGAACAATCAACGCATCAACCAACTAATAAATCAATCAACCAATCAGGCTGAGGGTAGCAGGAACAGTGTGTGTGTGTGTTTACCTATATCAGGCTGCAGGAAGCTGGAACAGTGTGTTTACCTATATCAGGCTACAGGTAGCTGGAACAGTGTGTGTTTACCTATATCAGGCTACAGGTAGCTGGAACAGTGTGTTTACCTATATCAGACTGCAGGTAGCTGGAACAGTGTGTGTGTTTACCTATATCAGGCTGCAGGTAGCTGGAACAGTGTGTGTGTTTACCTATATCAGGCTGCAGGTAACTGGAACAGTGTGTGTGTTTCCCTGGATCAGGCTGCAGGTAGCTGGAACAGTGTGTTTACCTATATCAGGCTGCAGGTAGCTGGAACAGTGTGTGTATTTACCTACATCAGGCTGCAGGTAGCTGGAACAGTGTGTTTACCTATATCAGGCTGCAGGTAGCTGGTACAGTGTGTTTACCTATATCAGGCTGCAGGTAGCTGGAACAGTGTGTGTGTTTACCTGTATCAGGCTGCAGGTAGCTGGAACAGTGTGTTTACCTATATCAGGCTACAGGTAGCTGGAACAGTGTGTTTACCTATATCAGGCTACAGGTAGCTGGAACAGTGTGTGTGTTTACCTATATCAGGCTGCAGGTAGCTGGAACAGTGTGTTTACCTACATCAGGCTGCAGGTAGCTGGAACAGTGTGTGTGTTTACCTATATCAGGCTGCAGGTAGCTGGAACAGTGTGTTTACCTGTATCAGGCTACAGGTAGCTGGAACAGTGTGTTTACCTATATCAGGCTACAGGTAGCTGGAACAGTGTGTGTGTTTACCTATATCAGGCTGCAGGTAGCTGGAACAGTGTGTTTACCTATATCAGACTGCAGGTAGCTGGAACAGTGTGTGTGTTTACCTGTATCAGGCTGCAGGTAGCTGGAACAGTGTGTTAACATATATCAGGCTACAGGTAGCTGGAACAGTGTGTTTACCTATATCAGGCTGCAGGTAGCTGGAACAGTGTGTGTGTTTACCTATATCAGGCTGCAGGTAGCTGGATCAGTGTGTTTACCTATATCAAGCTGCAGGTAGCTGGAACAGTGTGTGTGTTCACCTGTATCAGGCTGCAGGTAGCTGGAACAGTGTGTGTGTTTACCTGTATCAGGCTGCAGGTAGCTGGAACAGTGTGTTTACCTGTATCAGGCTACAGGTAGCTGGAACAGTGTGTGTGTTTACCTATATCAGGCTACAGGTAGCTGGAACAGTGTGTTGACCTATATCAGGCTGCAGGTAGCTGGAACAGTGTGTGTGTTTACCTATATCAGGCTGCAGGTAGCTGGAACAGTGTGTGTGTTTCCCTGGATCAGGCTGCAGGTAGCTGGAACAGTGTGTTTACCTATATCAGGCTGCAGGTAGCTGGAACAGTGTGTGTGTTTACCTATATCAGGCTGCAGGTAGCTGGAACAGTGTGTTTACCTATATCAGGCTGCAGGTAGCTGGAACAGTGTGTTTACCTATATCAGGCTGCAGGTAGCTGGAACAGTGTGTGTGTTTACCTGTATCAGGCTGCAGGTAGCTGGAACAGTGTGTTTACCTATATCAGGCTACAGGTAGCTGGAACAGTGTGTTTACCTATATCAGGCTACAGGTAGCTGGAACAGTGTGTGTGTTTACCTATATCAGGCTGCAGGTAGCTGGAACAGTGTGTTTACCTATATCAGGCTGCAGGTAGCTGGAACAGTGTGTGTGTTTACCTATATCAGGCTGCAGGTAGCTGGAACAGTGTGTTTACCTATATCAGGCTACAGGTAGCTGGAACAGTGTGTTTACCTATATCAGGCTACAGGTAGCTGGAACAGTGTGTGTGTTTACCTATATCAGGCTGCAGGTAGCTGGAACAGTGTGTTTACCTATATCAGACTGCAGATAGCTGGAACAGTGTGTGTGTTTACCTGTATCAGGCTGCAGGTAGCTGGAACAGTGTGTTAACATATATCAGGCTACAGGTAGCTGGAACAGTGTGTTTACCTATATCAGGCTGCAGGTAGCTGGAACAGTGTGTGTGTTTACCTATATCAGACTGCAGGTAGCTGGAACAGTGTGTGTGTTTACCTATATCAGGCTACAGGTAGCTGGAACAGTGTGTTTACCTACATCAGGCTACAGGTAGCTGGAACAGTGTGTGTGTTTACCTGTATCAGGCTGCAGGTAGCTGGAACAGTGTGTGTGTTTACCTGTATTAGGCTGCAGCTAGACAGACAGAGAGATAAACACATCAGATCTATTTTAACAACACATCAATTGTGTGTCAGGGTGTGTCTGTGTTTTTGTCTGTACGTGTGTTACTCAAGGGAGGGGAATTTGCTGACGTTGTTGGAAACTCTGATGAGCATGTGAGCTGCATTCAGATGCTCCCCTCTCTTCACATGGTTCTGAAATCAATCAATCAATATATCAACCAGTCAATACAATCAATCAACACATATATCAATACACCAACCAATATATCAACCAACCAATACATCAACCAACCAATACATCAACCAACCAATACATCAACCAATACATCAACCAATACATCAACCAACCAATACATCAACCAATACATCAACCAACCAATACATCAACCAATACATCAACCAAACAATACACCAACCAACCAATACATCAACCAATACATCAACCAATACATCAACCAACCAATACATCAACCAACCAATACATCAACCAACCAATACATCAACCAACCAATACACCAACCAATACATCAACCAACCAATACATCAACCAATACATCAACCAACCAATACACCAACCAATACATCAACCAACCAATACACCAACCAATACATCAACCAACCAATACACCAATACATCATCCAACCAATACACCAACCAATACATCAACCAACCAATACACCAACCAATACATCAACCAACCAATACATCAATACACCAACCAATACATCAACCAACCAATACATCAACCAACCAATACATCAACCAATACATCAACCAACCAATACATCAACCAATCAATACATCAACCAACCAATACATCAACCAACCAATACATCAATACACCAACCAACCAATACACCAACCAACCAATACATCAACCAACCAATACACCAACCAACCAATACACCAACCAACCAATACATCAACCAACCAACCAAACAATACATCAACCAACCAATACATCAACCAACCAACCAATACATCAACCAACCAACCAATACATCAACCAACCAATACACCAACCAACCAATACACCAACCAACCAATACATCAACCAACCAATACATCAACCAACCAACCAATACATCAACCAACCAATACACCAACCAACCAATACATCAACCAACCAATACATCAACCAACCAATACATCAACCAATACATCAACCAACCAATACATCAACCAACCAATACATCAACCAACCAATACATCAACCAATCAATACACCAATGCACAAACCAATACATCAATACACCAACCAACCAATAAATCAACCAACCAATACATCAACCAACCAATACATCAACCAACCAATACATCAACCAACCAATACATCAACCAACCAATACATCAACCAATACATCAACCAACCAACCAATACATCAACCAACCAATACACCAACCAATCAATACACGAATACACAAACCAATACATCAATACACCAACCAACCAATACACCAACCAACCAATACATCAACCAATACATCAACCAATACATCAACCAACCAATACACCAACCAACCAATACATCAACCAATACATCAACCAACCAACCAATACATCAACCAACCAATACATCAACCAACCAACAAATACATCAACCAACCAATACACCAACCAACCAATACATCAACCAACCAACCAATACATCAACCAACCAATACATCAACCAACCAATACATCAACCAACCAACCAATACATCAACCAATACATCAACCAACCAATACACCAACCAACCAATACATCAACCAACCAATACACCAATACACAAACCAATACATCAATACACCAACCAACCAATACATCAACCTACCAATACATCAACCAACCAATACACCAACCAACCAATACATCAACCAACCAATACACCAACCAACCAATACACCAACCAACCAATACATCAACCAACCAACCAAACAATACATCAACCAACCAATACATCAACCAACCAACCAATACATCAACCAACCAACCAATACATCAACCAACCAATACACCAACCAACCAATACACCAACCAACCAATACATCAACCAACCAATACATCAACCAACCAACCAATACATCAACCAACCAATACACCAACCAACCAATACATCAACCAACCAATACATCAACCAACCAATACATCAACCAATACATCAACCAACCAATACATCAACCAACCAATACATCAACCAACCAATACATCAACCAATCAATACACCAATGCACAAACCAATACATCAATACACCAACCAACCAATACATCAACCAACCAATACATCAACCAACCAATACATCAACCAACCAATACATCAACCAACCAATACATCAACCAACCAATACATCAACCAATACATCAACCAACCAACCAATACATCAACCAACCAATACACCAACCAATCAATACACGAATACACAAACCAATACATCAATACACCAACCAACCAATACACCAACCAACCAATACATCAACCAATACATCAACCAACCAACCAATACATCAACCAACCAAAACACCAACCAATCAATACATCAACCAATACATCAACCAACCAATACACCAACCAACAAATACATCAACCAACCAATACATCAACCAACCAACAAATACATCAACCAACCAATACACCAACCAACCAATACACCAACCAACCAACCAATACATCAACCAACCAATACATCAACCAACCAATACATCAACCAACCAATACATCAACCAACCAACCAATACATCAACCAATACATCAACCAACCAATACACCAACCAACCAATACATCAACCAACCAATACACCAATACACAAACCAATACATCAATACACCAACCAACCAATACATCAACCAACCAATACATCAACCAACCAATACACCAACCAACCAATACATCAACCAACAAATACACCAACCAACCAATACATCAATACACCAACCAACCAATACATCAACCAACCAATACATCAACCAACCAATACATCAACCAACCAATACACCAACCAACCAATACATCAACCAACCAATACATCAATACACCAACCAACCAATACACCAATACACAAACCAATACATCAATACACCAACCAACCAATACATCAACCAACCAATACATCAACCAACCAATACATTAACCAACCAATTCACCAATACACCAACCAACCAATACACCAATACACAAACCAATACATCAATACACCAACCAACCAATACACCAACCAACCAATACACCAACCAACCAATACATCAATACAACAACCAATACACCAACCAACCAATACATCAACCAACCAATACATCAATACATCAACCAACCAATACATCAACCAACCAATACACCAACCAACCAATACATCAATACACCAATACACCAATACACCAACCAACCAATACATCAATACACCAACCAACCAATACATCAACCAACCAATACATCAATACACCAACCAATACATCAACCAACCAATACACCAACCAACCAATACATCAATACACCAACCAAAACATCAACCAACCAATACATAAATACACCAACCAACCAATACATCAATACACCAACCAACCAATACACCAACCAACCAATACATCAATACACCAACCAACCAATACACCAACCAACCAATACATCAACCAACCAATACATCAACCAACCAATACACCAACCAACCAATACATCAATACACCAACCAACCAATACACCAACCAACCAATACATCAATACACCAACCAACCAATACATCAACCAACCAATACACCAACCAACCAATACATCAACCAACCAATACATTAACCAACCAATACACCAACCAACCAATACATCAACCAACCAATACATTAACCAACCAATACATCAACCAACCAATACACCAACCAACCAATACACCAACCAACCAATACATCAACCAAACAATACATCAACAAATACATGAATTAATAAATCAACCAACCAATACATCAGTCAACCAACACATCAATCAATCAACCAACCAATACATCAATACACCAACCAGTACATCAGTCAACCAATACATCAGTCAACCAATCAATACATCAACCAAAAAATACATCAACCAACCAGAACATCAACCAACCAATACATCAATACACCAACCAACCAATACACCAACCGACCAATACATCAATACACCAACCAACCAATACACCAACCAACCAATACATCAGTCAACCAACACATCAATCAATCAACCAACCAATACACCAACCAACCAACCAATACACCAACCAACCAATACATCAACCAACCAACCAATAAATCAACCAACCAATACATCAACCAACCAATACATCAACCAATACATCAACCAACCAATACATCAACCAACCAATACATCAATACACCAACCAATACATCAATACACCAACCAACCAATACATCAACCAACCAATACATCAACCAACCAATACATCAACCAACCAATACATCAACCAACCAATACATCAATACACCAACCAACCAATACATCAATACACCAACCAACCAATACATCAACCAACCAATACATCAACCAACCAATACATCAAACAACCAATACATAAATCAACCAATACATCAACCAACCAATACATCAACCAATACATCAACCAACTAATAAATCAATCAATCAATATATCAACCAACCAATACATTAATAAACCAATACATCAATGAACCAACCAATACATCATCATACCTGTATCAGGCTGCAGGTAGCTGGAACAGTGTGTTTACCTATATCAGGCTACAGGTAGCTGGAACAGTGTGTTTACCTATATCAGGCTGCAGGTAGCTGGAACAGTGTGTGTGTTTACCTATATCAGGCTGCAGGTAGCTGGAACAGTGTGTTTACCTACATCAGACTGCAGGTAGCTGGAACAGTGTGTTTACCTATATCAGGCTGCAGGTAGCTGGAACAGTGTGTGTGTTTACCTGTATCAGGCTGCAGGTAGCTGGAACAGTGTGTTTACCTATATCAGGCTACAGGTAGCTGGAACAGTGTGTTTACCTACATCAGACTGCAGGTAGCTGGAACAGTGTGTTTACCTATATCAGGCTGCAGGTAGCTGGAACAGTGTGTGTGTTTACCTATATCAGGCTGCAGGTAGCTGGAACAGTGTGTTTACCTACATCAGACTGCAGGTAGCTGGAACAGTGTGTTTACCTATATCAGGCTGCAGGTAGCTGGAACAGTGTGTGTGTTTACCTGTATCAGGCTGCAGGTAGCTGGAACAGTGTGTTTACCTATATCAGGCTACAGGTAGCTGGAACAGTGTGTTTACCTATATCAGGCTACAGGTAGCTGGAACAGTGTGTGTGTTTACCTGTATCAGGCTGCAGGTAGCTGGAACAGTGTGTTTACCTATATCAGACTGCAGGTAGCTGGAACAGTGTGTGTGTTTACCTGTATCAGGCTGCAGGTAGCTGGAACAGTGTGTGTGTTTACCTGTATCAGGCTGCAGGTAGCTGGAACAGTGTGTTTACCTGTATCAGGCTACAGGTAGCTGGAACAGTGTGTGTGTTTGCCTATATCAGGCTACAGGTAGCTGGAACAGTGTGTTTACCTATATCAGGCTGCAGGTAGCTGGAACAGTGTGTGTGTTTACCTATATCAGGCTGCAGGTAGCTGGAACAGTGTGTTTACCTATATCAGGCTACAGGTAGCTGGAACAGTGTGTTTACCTATTTCAGGCTACAGGTAGCTGGAACAGTGTGTGTGTTTACCTATATCAGGCTGCAGGTAGCTGGAACAGTGTGTTTACCTATATCAGACTGCAGGTAGCTGGAACAGTGTGTGTGTTTACCTGTATCAGGCTGCAGGTAGCTGGAACAGTGTGTGTGTTTACCTGTATCAGGCTGCAGGTAGCTGGAACAGTGTGTTTACCTATATCAGGCTGCAGGTAGCTGGAACAGTGTGTTTACCTATATCAGGCTGCAGGTAGCTGGAACAGTGTGTGTGTTTACCTATATCAGGCTGCAGGTAGCTTGAACAGTGTGTTTACCTATATCAGGCTGCAGGTAGCTGGAACAGTGTGTGTGTTTACCTGTATCAGGCTGCAGGTAGCTGGAACAGTGTGTTTACCTATATCAGGCTGCAGGTAGCTGGAACAGTGTGTGTGTTTACCTATATCAGACTGCAGGTAGCTGGAACAGTGTGTGTGTTTACCTATATCAGGCTTCAGGTAGCTGGAACAGTGTGTTTACCTACATCAGGCTACAGGTAGCTGGAACAGTGTGTGTGTTTACCTGTATCAGGCTGCAGGTAGCTGGAACAGTGTGTGTGTTTACCTGTATGAGGCTGCAGCTAGACAGACAGAGAGATAAACACATCAGATATATTTTACCAACACATCAATTGTGTGTCAGGGTGTGTCTGTGTTTTTGTCTGTACGTGTGTTACTCAAGGGAGGGGAATTTGCTGACATTGTTGGAAAATCTGATGAGCATGTGAGCTGCATTCAGATGCTCCCCTCTCTTCACATGGATCTGAAATCAATCAATCAATATATCAACCAGTCAATACAATCAATCAACACATATATCAATACACCAACCAATACATCAACCAACCAATACATCAACCAACCAATACATCAACCAACCAATACATCAACCAACCAATACATCAATACACCAATACACCAACCAACCAATACATCAACCAATACATCAACCAACCAATACATCAATACACCAATACATCAACCAACCAATACATCAACCAATACATCAACCAATACATCAACCAACCAATACATCAACCAATACATCAACCAACCAATACACCAACCAACCAATACATCAACCAATACATCAACAGATACATCAACCAATACATCAACCAATACATCAACCAACCAATACACCAACCAACCAATACATCAATACATCAACCAACCAATACATTAACCAACCAATACACCAATACACCAACCAACCAATACATTAACCAACCAATACATCAACCAACCAATACACCAACCAACCAATACACCAACCAACCAATACACCAACCAACCAATACACCAACCAACCAATACACCAACCAACCAATACATCAACCAACCAATACATCAACCAACCAATACATCAACCAACCAATACATCAACCAACCAATACATCAACCAACCAATACACCAACCAACCAATACACCAATACATCAACCAACCAATACATCAACCAACCAATACACCAACCAACCAATACACCAATACACCAACCAACCAATACACCAACCAACCAATACATAAATACATCAACCAACCAATACATCAACCAACCAATACATCAACCAACCAATACATCAACCAACCAATACATCAACCAACCAATACACCAATACACCAACCAACCAATACATCAATACACCAACCAACCAATACACCAACCAACCAATACACCAACCAACCAATACACCAACCAACCAATACATCAACCAACCAATACATCAACCAACCAATACACCAACCAACCAATACACCAACCAACCAATACACCAACCAACCAATACATCAATACAACAACCAATACACCAACCAACCAATACATCAATACACCAACCAATACATCAACCAACCAATACATCAACCAACCAATACACCAACCAACCAATACACCAACCAACCAATACATCAATACACCAACCAACCAATACACCAACCAACCAATACATCAATACACCAACCAACCAATACATCAACCAACCAATACATCAATACACCAACCAATACATCAACCAACCAATACACCAACCAACCAATACATCAATACACCAACCAAAACATCAACCAACCAATACATCAACCAACCTATACATCAACCAACCAATACATCAACCAACCAATACATCAACCAACCAACCAATACACCAACCAATACATCAACCAACCAATACATCAACCAACCAATACATCAATACACCAATACATCAACCAACCAACCAATACACCAACCAATACATCAACCAACCAATACATCAACCAACCAATACATCAAACAACCAATACATCAATACACCAACCAAAACATCAACCAAACAATACATCAACAAATACATGAATTAATAAATCAACCAACCAATACATCAGTCAACCAACACATCAATCAATCAACCAACCAATACATCAACCAACCAATACATCAACCAACCAACCAGTACATCAGTCAACCAATACATCAGTCAACCAATCAATACATCAATCAGCATGTATCAGGCTACAGGTAGTTGGAACAGTGTGTGTGTTTACCTGTATCAGACTGCAGGTAGCTGGAACAGTGTGTGTGTTTACCTGTATCAGACTGCAGGTAGCTGGAACAGTGTGTGTGTTTACCTGTATCAGGCTACAGGTAGCTGGAACAGTGAGTGTGTTTACCTGTATCAGGCTGCAGGTAGCTGGAACAGTGTGTTAACCTATATCAGGCTGCAGGTAGCTGGAACAGTGTGTTAACCTATATCAGGCTACAGGTAGCTGGAACAGTGTGTTTACCTATATCAGGCTGCAGGTAGCTGGAACAGTGTGTGTGTTTACCTGTATCAGGCTGCAGGTAGCTGGAACAGTGTGTTTACCTACATCAGACTGCAGGTAGCTGGAACAGTGTGTTTACCTATATCAGGCTGCAGGTAGCTGGAACAGTGTGTGTGTTTACCTGTATCAGGCTGCAGGTAGCTGGAACAGTGTGTTTACCTATATCAGGCTACAGGTAGCTGGAACAGTGTGTTTACCTATATCAGGCTACAGGTAGCTGGAACAGTGTGTGTGTTTACCTATATCAGGCTGCAGGTAGCTGGAACAGTGTGTTTACCTATATCAGGCTGCAGGTAGCTGGAACAGTGTGTGTGTTTACCTGTATCAGAATGCAGGTAGCTGGAACAGTGTGTGTGTTTACCTGTATCAGGCTGCAGGTAGCTGGAACAGTGTGTTTACCTATATCAGGCTACAGGTAGCTGGAACAGTGTGTTTACCTGTATCAGGCTGCAGGTAGCTGGAACAGTGTGTGTGTTTACCTGTATCAGACTGCAGGTAGCTGGAACAGTGTGTGTGTTTACCTATATCAGGCTACAGGTAGCTGGAACAGTGTGTTTACCTACATCAGGCTACAGGTAGCTGGAACAGTGTGTGTGTTTACCTGTATCAGGCTGCAGGTAGCTGGAACAGTGTGTGTGTTTACCTGTATGAGGCCGCAGCTAGACAGACAGAGAGATAAACACATCAGATCTATTTTAACAACACATCAATTGTGTGTCAGGGTGTGTCTGTGTTTTTGTCTGTACGTGTGTTACTCAAGGGAGGGGAATTTGCTGACGTTGTTGGAAACTCTGATGAGCATGTGAGCTGCATTCAGATGCTCCCCTCTCTTCACATGGATCTGAAATCAATCAATCAATATATCAACCAGTCAATACAATCAATCAACACATATATCAATACACCAACCAATACATCAACCAACCAATACATCAACCAACCAGTACATCAATACATCAACCAATACATCAACCAATACATCAACCAACCAATACACCAACCAACCAATACATCAACCAACCAATACATCAATACATCAACCAATACATCAACCAATACATCAACCAACCAATACACCAACCAACCAATACACCAACCAACCAATACATCAACCAACCAATACACCAACCAACCAATACACCAACCAACCAATACATCAACCAACCAACCAATACATCAACCAACCAATACACCAACCAACCAATACATCAACCAACCAATACATCAACCAACCAATACATCAACCAACCAATACACCAACCAACCAATACATCAACCAACCAATACACCAACCAATCAATACACCAATACACAAACCAATACATCAATACACCAACCAACCAATACATCAACCAACCAATACATCAACCAACCAATACATCAACCAACCAATACATCAACCAACCAATACATCAACCAACCAATACATCAACCAACCAATACATCAACCAACCAACCAATACATCAACCAACCAATACACCAACCAATCAATACACCAATACACAAACCAATACATCAATACACCAACCAACCAATACACCAACCAACCAATACATCAACCAATACATCAACCAATACATCAACCAATACATCAACCAACCAACCAATACATCAACCAACCAATACACCAACCAATCAATACATCAACCAATACATCAACCAACCAATACACCAACCAACCAATACATCAACCAACCAATACATCAACCAACCAACAAATACATCAACCAACCAATACACCAACCAACCAATACATCAACCAACCAACCAATACATCAACCAACCAATACATCAACCAACCAATACATCAACCAACCAACCAATACATCAACCAATACATCAACCAACCAATACACCAACCAACCAATACATCAACCAACCAATAGACCAATACACAAACCAATACATCAATACACCAACCAACCAATACATCAACCAACCAATACATCAACCAACCAATACACCAACCAACCAATACATCAATACACCAAACAACCAATACATCAACCAACCAATACATCAACCAACCAATACATCAACCAACCAATACACCAACCAACCAATACATCAACCAACCAATACATCAATACACCAACCAACCAATACACCAATACACAAACCAATACATCAATACACCAACCAACCAATACATCAACCAACCAATACATTAACCAACCAATACACCAATACACCAACCAACCAATACACAAACCAATACATCAATACACCAACCAACCAATACACCAACCAACCAATACACCAACCAACCAATACATCAATACAACAACCAATACACCAACCAACCAATACATCAATACACCAACCAACCAATACATCAACCAACCAATACATCAATACATCAACCAACCAATACATCAACCAACCAATACACCAACCAACCAATACATCAATACACCAATACACCAATACACCAACCAACCAATACATCAATACACCAACCAACCAATACATCAACCAACCAATACATCAATACACCAACCAATACATCAACCAACCAATACACCAACCAACCAATACATCAATACACCAACCAAAACATCAACCAACCAATACATCAACCAACCTATACATCAACCAACCAATACACCAACCAACCAATACATCAACCAACCAATACACCAACCAACCAATACACCAACCAACCAATACATCAACCAACCAATACACCAACCAACCAATACATCAATACACCAACCAACCAATACACCAACCAACCAATACACCAACCAACCAATACATCAATACACCAACCAACCAATACATCAACCAACCAATACACCAACCAACCAATACATCAACCAACCAATACATTAACCAACCAATACATCAACCAACCAATACACCAACCAACCAATACACCAACCAACCAATACATCAACCAAACAATACATCAACAAATACATTAATTAATAAATCAACCAACCAGTACATCAGTCAACCAATACATCAGTCAACCAATACATCAGTCAACCAACACATCAATCAATCAACCAACCAATACACCAACCAACCAACCAATACACCAACCAACCAATACATCAACCAACCAACCAATACATCAACCAACCAATACATCAACCAACCAATACATCAACCAATACATCAACCAACCAATACATCAACCAACCAATACATCAACCAACCAATACATCAATACACCAACCAACCAATACATCAACCAACCAATACATCAACCAACCAATACATCAACCAACCAATACACCAACCAACCAATACATCAATACACCAACCAACCAATACATCAATACACCAACCAATACATCAACCAACCAATACCTCAACCAACCAATACACCAACCAATCAATACACCAACCAACCAATACACCAACCAACCAATACACCAACCAACCAATACATCAACCAACCAATACATAAATCAACCAATACATCAACCAACCAATACATCAACCAATACATCGACCAATGCATCAACCAACTAATAAATCAATCAATCAATATATCAACCAACCAATACATTAATAAACCAATACATCAATGAACCGACCAATACATCAATTAATACATCAACCCTAAGGTCAAATAGTTTCTCTATACACAGAGGTACCAGACAGGGCTGTCCTTTATCCCCCCTCCTCTTTGCACTCGTTATGGAACCACTGGCCGAGGCAATCAGGGTAACGCCTGCTATACAGGGGCTGCTCATTGGTGATGTTCACCATAAAATAAGCTTGTATGCTGATGATGTCCTGATATTCATCTCTAGTCCCGAGACTTCAATTACATCTCTTATTAATATTATTGAATTATTCAGCGAATTCTCAGGCTACAAGATTAATCTAACTAAGTCAGAGGCTATGCCACTCTGTAACTAATACTTCTCCCCCCTTCCCTTTTAAATGGTCTCCCTCAGGTTTCATGTATCTGGGTATATTTGTAACTCCTAAATTCCAGCAAATGTACAAAGCCAATTTTGTTCCCTTGTTTGATACAATAAGACAGGATCTGGAGCGCTGGAACTCTCTCCCGATTTCTTGGTTGGGTAGAATATCCCTCTTGAAAATGAACATTTTACCTAGACTACTTTACCCAATCCAAATGATCCCAGTATTACTCTCCAATGAGGTAATAAAGGATGTAAACGGATGGCTAAGTTCCTTTATATGGAGTAAACGCAAGCCAAGACTTAAGATGGCAATATTGCAGCTGCCAAGTTCTATGGGCGGCTTGGACCTGCCCAATATCAGGTTCTATCAATGGTGTGCCCACCTTTGTTATATTTCTGACTGGATCACAAATGATGACTCCTCTATTTGGTTAGACATTGAGACTTCTCTTTCAAAATACCCCTTTTACAGGATCTTTTATTTTTCAGAAGCTTCAAGTTTGTAGAAGATCACTGCAATAATCCCATTACACTTAACACACTCAAAGTATGGAGGTCAGTTCAACACTTCCTGGGAAGGTCCAAACTAACCTCTGCTCTTACCCCGATTCTTAACAACCCAGATTTCAGTCCAGGATTGCTGGATGCTGGCTTTAACTTTTGGCTTAATAAGGGCATACGCAGGCTAAATGACTTATTTGCTGATAAGATTTTGTTTGTCGTTTGAGCAGATGGTCGAGAAATATCGGCTCCCAAAGACTTTTTCCGCTTCCTACAAGTAAGACATTATATTCTGAAGGGCACCACCTTAATTGGTAACCCTGATGTATCTGTCATTGAAATAATGCTTTTTTTTCCCACAAAGGAAAATGTCTGTAAGTCTGTTTTATGATACTTTAAGGTCCCTTTCTGCTGTCAACACACAGAGGGTGAAACAAGTGTGGGAGAAAGAATTGTCTGTTACTATTGACGAAGAGATGTGGGAGGACATTTGGAGATATGCAAAAACAATATCTATATGTAATCGTACTAGAGCAATCCAATTAAGAATAATACACAGATTGCATATATCCCCAAATCGCAGACATGCTTTTAGCCCCACTTCCTCTTCCCCTCAGTGTCTTAAATGCAAAACTGATGCAGGCACCCTAACACATTGTTTATGGTCATGTACCCAAATACAAAGATACTGGTCTGGTGTTCTGCAAGAAATTGAAAAGATCCTAGGGGGTTGATCTAGAATTGGACCCCGTTTCTTTACTGTTGGGTCTCCCTAGTAGGCAGGTTACTTCTGTGGGTAAGAGGAGGCTTTACAGCATCCGTACTTTCGCAGCGAGGAAAAACATCCTTTTACAGTGGATTAGTGATAAGGTTCCTTCTATTAAAAGATTGGCATAAGATACTATTTGAATGGGTGCCTCTGGAATATCTGACATGTACATTGCATTCTAAAACAGACCAGTTCTACAAAGTATGGGAACCTTATCTAAATGACCTAGAAACCAGAGGTATCAGCTATTATGCTGCAAGGATTCTCGTAGAATGACGGGGATCTACGTATTTCAGAACTACACTGTACGTTACATGTGAGAACCTAACCTCTTGGTTTAAACTGAGCTTTTTTTTGTTTAATTTCTGTTTGCAAGTTTGTTTAAAATGAAAAACTGAGAGACGCAATGATGGTGATGGGGTGAGAGGAGGAAGAGGAAGAGAGAAGTGAGAGGAGCACCGAGCGGGAAGAGGAAACTGGTGTACGGGTGTGTGTGTATATATATATATATATATACATACAGTGCCTTGCGAAAGTATTCGGCCCCCTTGAACTTTGCGACCTTTTGCCACATTTCAGGCTTCAAACATAAA
Organism: Oncorhynchus mykiss; assembly: GCF_013265735.2. Classification (NCBI taxonomy): domain Eukaryota; kingdom Metazoa; phylum Chordata; class Actinopteri; order Salmoniformes; family Salmonidae; genus Oncorhynchus; species Oncorhynchus mykiss. Next base: position 82,624,188 of record NC_048574.1, read on the forward strand.
GATATAAAACTGTATTTTTTTTGTGAAGAATCAACAACAAGTGGGACACAATCATGATCATTATGGAATCATAGTAACCAGAAAAGTGTTAAAACAAATCAAGAAATTCAAGAAATAGTCTCTAGTGTAGTCCAGGGGGTGAGTCTCAATAGTCTAGTGTAGTCCAGGGGTTGAGTCTCAATAGTCTAGTGTAGTCCAGGGGGTGAGTCTCAATAGTCTAGTGTAATCCAGGGGTTGAGTCTCAATAGTCTAGTGTAGTCCAGGGGTTGAGTCTCAATAGTCTAGTGTAGTCCAGGGGTTGAGTCTCAATAGTCTAGTGTAGTCCAGGGGGTGAGTCTCAATAGTCTAGTGTAATCCAGGGGTTGAGTCTCAATAGTCTAGTGTAGTCCAGGGGTTGAGTCTCAATAGTCTAGTGTAGTCCAGGGGTTGAGTCTCAATAGTCTAGTGTAGTCCAGGGGTTGAGTCTCAATAGTCTAGTGTAGTCCAGGGGGTGAGTCTCAATAGTCTCTAATGTAGTCCAGGGGGTGAGTCTCAATATCCTCTAATGTAATCCAGGGGTTGAGTCTCAATATCCTCTAATGTAGTCCAGGGGGTGAGTCTCAATAGTCTCTAGTGTAGTCCAGGAGTTGAGTCTCAATAGTCTCTAGTGTAATCCAGGGGTTGAGTCTCAATATCCTCTAATGTAGTCCAGGAGTTGAGTCTCAATAGTCTCTAGTGTAGTCCAGGAGTTGAGTCTCAATAGTCTAGTGTAGCCTAGGGGTGCATCTCAATAGTCTAGCTTGGTCTCCTAGGGGTACATCTCAATAGTCTAGCTTGGTCTCCTAGGGGTGCATCTCTATAGTCTGGTCTCCTAGGGGTGCATCTCAATAGTCTAGTTCTGTCTCCTAGGGGTGCATCTCAATAGTCTAGTTCTGTCTCCTAGAGGTGCATCTCAATAGTCTAGTTGTCTCCTAGGGGTGCATCTCAATAGTCTAGTTCTGTCTCCTAGAGGTGCATCTCAATAGTCTAGTTCTGTCTCCTAGAGGTGCATCTCAATAGTCTAGTTGTCTCCTAGGGGTGCATCTCAATAGTCTAGTTCTGTCTCCTAGAGGTGCATCTCAATAGTCTAGTTCTGTCTCCTAGGGGTGCATCTCAATAGTCTAGTTCTGTCTCCTAGAGGTGCATCTCAATAGTCTAGTTCTGTCTCCTAGGGATGCATCTCAATAGTCTAGTTCTGTCTCCTAGGGGTGCATCTCAATAGTCTAGTTCTGTCTCCTAGGGGTGCATCTCAATAGTCTGGTCTCCTAGGGGTGCATCTCAATAGTCTAGTTCTGTCTCCTAGGGATGCATCTCAATAGTCTAGTTCTGTCTCCTAGGGGTACATCTCAATAGTCTAGTTCTGTCTCCTCGGGGTGCATCTCAATAGTCTAGTTCTGTCTCCTAGGGGTACATCTCAATAGTCTAGTTCTGTCTCCTCGGGGCGCATCTCAATAGTCTGGTTCTGTCTCCTAGGGGTGCATCTCAATAGTCTAGTTCTGTCTCCTAGGGGTGCATCTCAATAGTCTAGTTCGGTCTCCTAGGGGTGCATCTCAATAGTCTAGTCTCCTAGGGGTGCATCTCAATAGTCTAGTTCTGTCTCCTAGGGGTGCATCTCAATAGTCTAGTTCTGTCTCCTAGGGGTACATCTCAATAGTCTAGTTCTGTCTCCTCGGGGTGCATCTCAATAGTCTGGTTCTGTCTCCTAGGGGTGCATCTCAATAGTCTAGTTCTGTCTCCTAGGGGTGCATCTCAATAGTCTAGTTCGGTCTCCTAGGGGTGCATCTCAATAGTCTAGTCTCCTAGGGGTGCATCTCAATAGTCTAGTTCTGTCTCCTAGGGGTGCATCTCAATAGTCTAGTTCTGTCTCCTCGGGGTGCATCTCAATAGTCTGGTCTCCTAGGGGTGCATCTCAATAGTCTAGTCTCCTAGGGGTGCATCTCAATAGTCTAGTCTCCTAGGGGTGCATCTCAATAGTCTAGTTCTGTCTCCTAGGGTTGCATCTCAATAGTCTAGTTCTGTCTCCTAGGGGTGCATCTCAATAGTCTAGTTCTGTCTCCTAGGGGTGCATCTCAATAGTCTAGTTCGGTCTCCTAGGGGTGCATCTCAATAGTCTAGTCTCCTAGGGGTGCATCTCAATAGTCTAGTTCTGTCTCCTAGGGGTGCATCTCAATAGTCTAGTTCTGTCTCCTCGGGGTGCATCTCAATAGTCTGGTTCTATCTCCTAGGGGTGCATCTCAATAGTCTAGTTCTGTCTCCTCGGGGTACATCTCAATAGTCTAGTTCTGTCTCCTCGGGGTGCATCTCAATAGTCTGGTTCTGTCTCCTAGGGGTGCATCTCAATAGTCTAGTTCTGTCTCCTAGGGGTGCATCTCAATAGTCTAGTCTCCTAGGGGTGCATCTCAATAGTCTAGTCTCCTAGGGGTGCATCTCAATAGTCTAGTCTCCTAGGGGTGCATCTCAATAGTCTAGTTCTGTCTCCTCGGGGTGCATCTCAATAGTCTGGTCTCCTAGGGGTGCATCTCAATAGTCTAGTTCTGTCTCCTAGGGGTGCATCTCAATAGTCTAGTTCTGTCTCCTAGGGGTGCATCTCAATAGTCTAGTTCTGTCTCCTAGGGGTGCATCTCAATAGTCTAGTTCTGTCTCCTAGGGGTGCATCTCAATAGTCTAGTTCTGTCTCCTAGGGGTGCATCTCAATAGTCTAGTTCTGTCTCCTAGGGGTGCATCTCAATAGTCTAGTTCTGTCTCCTAGGGGTGCATCTCAATAGTCTAGTTCTGTCTCCTTTGACTGGTACTGTACACACACATCACTAATTGATCATTTTAACTAAAAATACCTTACCCATGCAGATTAAGAGACTGTATTTCAACCATCAACAGAGAGAAAGAAAACACGTCACAACCACAATACCGTAAATACAGGCGTCATTTATCAGTGAAAATCTTTACAACAAAAACAAACAAACCCACCAGAACTATTCTGCCGTTCACTGATCCATCCGCTGGTCTCGACGGTTTAGACCTGAAAGGTTTCCCGTCTACTACGATGAGCAGTAGAAAGCAACAGCATCTTTATATACTACAAGGTACATATTTACATGACACACACACACACACACACACAGTTATCATTCAGACCTTTCCAAATCCACAGCGCTAACAAGATATAGTAAAGTCCCAAAGGGCACCCTATTTCCTATATAGTGCACTACTTTATACCCAGGGCCCTATGGGACTCTGGTCAAAAGTAGTGCCACTATATAGGGAATAGGGTTTACCCTTCATAGTGCACTACTTTATACCCAGGGCCCTATGGGACTCTGGTCTAAAGTAGTGCACTATATAGGAAATAGGGTTCTATAGGGCCCTGGTCTAAAGTAGTGCCACTATATAGGGAATAGGGTTTTCCCTTCATAGTGCACTACTTTATACCCAGGGCCCTATAGGACTCTGGTCTAAATTAGTGCCACTATATAGGGAATAGGGTCCCCTTTGGGATGCACATCCTAAGTTTAAAGGGGTCCAAGAAGACAGCCAGGGTTCTGTCTCCGGTCGCCACGGTGATAAGACCAGGTAGGTGGTGGTCAATCCGTTTAGGGGTTTGTTCTTCAGAACGTCAGAGAAGAGGTGTTGTACAGTTCGCTTTTTTGTTGTCTGAGAGGTTAGGGGTCACTTCCTGGCTTTGCCCTTGCCTTTGCCCTTTCCCTTCCCAGAATCCCCGGCTGTCGTCTTCTCCTTCTTGGGCTCCTTGGAGGGTTTGGCCTTCTTCAACTGTGGGGAGGAGAGGGGAGGGGGGAGGGAGGGAGAAACAGGGAGAGAGGGGAGGGGGGAGAAACAGGGGAGAGGGAGGAAGAAATGGGGGAGATGGGAGGAAGAAATGGGGGAGATGGGAGGAAGAAATGGGGGAGATAGTAGGGAGGGAGAGAGGAAGAGAGAGAGAGAAAAGTAAAGTTATTATCCGATTCAAAACCACCAGCGCTATATTCAGGCCAAGGAATGAATTGTCCATCTTTCTGAACGAGAATGTGTGTGTGTACACACGGGTTTGTGTGTGTGTGTGTGTGTGTGTGTGTGTGTGTGTGTGTGTGTACACACTATACAGGATGTACAGGTAACTGCCAAAATAAAGGAAACTCCAACAATGTAAACACCAAGATAAAGGAAACACCACTGTAATGTAAACACCAAGATAAAGGAAACTCCAACAATGTAAACACCAAGATAAAGGAAACACCACTGTAATGTAAACACCAAGATAAAGGAAACACCAACATAATGTAAACACCAAGATAAAGGAAACCCCAACGTATAGTGTGTTAATAGGGCGTTGGGTCACCAGCAGCCAGAACAGCTTCAATGCACCTCGACATGGATTCTACAAGGGTCTGGAACTCTACTGGAGGGATGTGACCTCATTCTTCCACGACAAAATTCCATGTTTTTGGTGAAGACGCCACCTCAGGCTCAGCTCCAGAATCTCCCAGAAGTATTCAGTTGGGTGGAGATCTGGTGACTGACCAGGGCCCACGGTTTACACCTTCCTCAAACACCATTCAGAGACCACTGGTGTCCTGTGGGATGGGGGGTGTTATCCTGGAAGAGACCACTGGTGTCCTGTGGGATGGGGGGGGTGTTGTTATCCTGGAAGAGACCACTGGTGTCCTGTGGGATGGGGGGTGTTATCCTGGAAGAGACCACTGGTGTCCTGTGGGATGGGAGGGGGGCATTGTTATCCTGGAAGAGACCACTGGTGTCCTGTGGGATGGGGGGTGTTATCCTGGAAGAGACCACTGGTGTCCTGTGTTATCCTGGAAGAGACCACTGGTGTCCTGTGGGATGGGGGGTGTTATCCTGGAAGAGACCACTGGTGTCCTGTGGGATGGGGGGTGTTATCCTGGAAGAGACCACTGGTGTCCTGTGTTATCCTGGAAGAGACCACTGGTGTCCTGTGGGATGGGGGGTGTTATCCTGGAAGAGACCACTGGTTTCCTGTGGGATGGGGGGTGTTATCCTGGAAGAGACCACTGGTGTCCTGTGGGATGGGGGGTGTTATCCTGGAAGAGACCACTGGTGTCCTGTGGGATGGGGGGTGTTATCCTGGAAGAGACCACTGGTGTCCTGTGTTATCCTGGAAGAGACCACTGGTGTCCTGTGGGATGGGGGGTGTTATCCTGGAAGAGACCACTGGTTTCCTGTGGGATGGGGGGTGTTATCCTGGAAGAGACCACTGGTGTCCTGTGGGATGGGGGGTGTTATCCTGAAAGAGACCACTGGTGTCCTGTGGGATGGGGGGTGTTATCCTGGAAGAGACCACTGGTGTCCTGTGGGATGGGGGGTGTTATCCTGGAAGAGACCACTGGTGTCCTGTGCACTTCCTGATTTGGCCTAATTTTTCACCAACGCTCATTAAGAAATGCTAGTGGCCGTGACTGAAGGCAAAGAAACGAGAGTCGTCTATGGGGGTGTGGTTTGATGTGGGTGTGTCTTTGTTCGTCCAATCACAACGAACAAGGGCTAACATAAAGTAGAGAGGAAGGGATGAATAGAAAGTCAAGCCAGCCCTGACCTTGTGTTTAGCCAAGCTGACAGCAGCTAGCATAGCTTGTCCCTGACCTTGTGTTTAGCCAAGCTGACAGCAGCTAGCATAGCTTGGCCCTGACCTTGTGTTTAGCCAAGCTGACAGCAGCTAGCTAGCTAGCATAGCTTGGCCTTGACCTTGTGTTTAGCCAAGCTGACAGCAGCTAGCTAGCATAGCTTGTCCCTGACCTTGTGTTTAGCCAAGCTGACAGCAGCTAGCTAGCATAGCTTGGCCTTGACCTTGTGTTTAGCCAAGCTGACAGCAGCTAGCTAGCATAGCTTGTCCCTGACCTTGTGTTTAGCCAAGCTGACAGCAGCTAGCATAGCTTGTCCCTGACCTTTTGTTTAGCCAAGCTGACAGCAGCTAGCTAGCATAGCTTGTCCCTGACCTTGTGTTTAGCCAAGCTGACAGCAGCTAGCATAGCTTGTCCCTGACCTTGTGTTTAGCCAAGCTGACAGCAGCTAGCATAGCTTGTCCCTGACCTTGTGTTTAGCCAAGCTGACAGCAGCTAGCATAGCTTGGCCCTGACCTTGTGTTTAGCCAAGCTGACAGCAGCTAGCTAGCTAGCATAGCTTGGCCTTGACCTTGTGTTTAGCCAAGCTGACAGCAGCTAGCTAGCATAGCTTGTCCCTGACCTTGTGTTTAGCCAAGCTGACAGCAGCTAGCTAGCATAGCTTGGCCTTGACCTTGTGTTTAGCCAAGCTGACAGCAGCTAGCTAGCATAGCTTGTCCCTGACCTTGTGTTTAGCCAAGCTGACAGCAGCTAGCATAGCTTGTCCCTGACCTTTTGTTTAGCCAAGCTGACAGCAGCTAGCTAGCATAGCTTGTCCCTGACCTTGTGTTTAGCCAAGCTGACAGCAGCTAGCATAGCTTGTCCCTGACCTTGTGTTTAGCCAAGCTGACAGCAGCTAGCATAGCTTGTCCCTGACCTTGTGTTTAGCCAAGCTGACAGCAGCTAGCTAGCATAGCTTGTCCCTGACCTTGTGTTTAGCCAAGCTGACAGCAGCTAGCTAGCATAGCTTGGCCCTGACCTTGTGTTTAGCCAAGCTGACAGCAGCTAGCTAGCATAGCTTGGCCCTGACCTTGTGTTTAGCCAAGCTGACAGCAGCTAGCTAGCATAGCTTGGCCCTGACCTTTTGTTAAACTATGCCAGCATAGCATGCAAAGCAAACCCGCCAAAGTCTTTTCCCCAGACAACACAGTGCTACCAGACAACACAGTGCTACCAGACAACACAGTGCTACCAAGACAACACAGTGCTACTAGACAACACAGTGCTACTAGACAACACAGTGCTACCAGACAACACAGTGCTACCAGACAACACAGTTGCTACCAGACAACACAGTGCTACCAGACAACACAGTGCTACCAGACAACACAGTGCTACCAGACAACACAGTGCTACCAGACAACACAGTGCTACCAGACAACACAGTGCTACCAGACAACACAGTGCTACCAGACAACACAGTTGCTACCAGACAACACAGTGCTACCAGACAACACAGTGCTACCAGACAACACAGTGCTACCAGACAACACAGTGCTACCAGACAACACAGTTGCTACCAGACAACACAGTTGCTACCAGACAACACAGTGCTACCAGACAACACAGTGCTACCAGACAACACAGTGCTACCAGACAACACAGTGCTACCAGACAACACAGTGCTACCAGACAACACAGTTGCTACCAGACAACACAGTTGCTACCAGACAACACAGTTGCTACCAGACAACACAGTGCTACCAGACAACACAGTGCTACCAGACAACACAGTGCTACCAGACAACACAGTGCTACCAGACAACACAGTGCTACCAGACAACACAGTGCTACTAGACAACACAGTGCTACCAGACAACACAGTGCTACCAGACAACACAGTGCTACCAGACAACACAGTGCTACCAGACAACACAGTGCTACCAGACAACACAGTGCTACTAGACAACACAGTGCTACCAGACAACACAGTGCTACCAGACAACACAGTGCTACCAGACAACACAGTGCTACCACATGTTAACAGGTAAAGCGTGATTGTAATCAAAACAAGTCAAGTCACTAATCAAGTCTCTGCTAGGTAAAGCCCCGCCCTAATCTCAGCTCGCTGGTCACCATAGCAGCACACACCCGTAGCACGCGCTCAAACAGGTATATCTCACTGGTCACTCCCCAAAGCCAATTCCTCCTTTGTTCGCCTTTCCTTCCAGTTCTCTGCTGCCGCTGACTGGAACGAACTGCAAAAATCTCTGAAGCTGGAGACTCACATCTCCCTCACTAGCTTTAAGCACCAGCTGTCAGAGGAACTCACAGATCACTGCACCTGTACATAGCCCATCTATAAATAGCCCATCTATCTATCTCTCATCCTCATACTGGTATTTATTTATCTTGCTATTTTGCACCAGTATCTCTACTTGCACATTCATCTTCTGCACATCTACCACTCCAGTGTTTAATTGCTATATTGTAATTACTTCTCCACCATGGCCTATTTATTTGACCTAATTTGCACACATTTTGCACATTTTACCATTATTTAACTAGGCAAGTCAGTTAAGAACAAATTCTTATTTTCAATGACGGCCTAGTTAAACTGCCTGTTCAGGGGCAGAACGACAGGTTGTCAGCTTGCAACCAACTTGCAACCTTCCGGTTACTCACATCGATGCCACAGTAGGCCGTCTATAACCACCAGAGAAGATGGCCGCCGACCACTCAATAATTCATCCTTTCTTCTCCAATAAATTGAAACAAATAAAAATTGTAAATGATTTCAGAAAAGTGGGGGGAGAGGGAGGGGGAGGCGTCGAGAAGTGTGTTTCTTCCTTACTTTGATCATGGCGTCAGCTGCAACACCTTCCTCCTCCTCCTCTTCCTCAGGCTGTTCCTCTTGCCCTTCTCCTCCCGGTTCTGCCTCCACTCCCCCGCCACGACGGCCCTTCTTGATTGGTTGGAGGGAGTACGGTGTCAGGTGGGTCTCCCGGTTATAAGCCCTCGTGAACGCTGATTTCACCTGGGCACAGATCAGATTAACACCATTATTACAATCACAGATTAGATTAACACCATTATTACAATCACAGATTAGATTAACACCATTATTACAATCACAGATTAGATTAACACCATGGTTACAATCACAGATTAGATGAACAATAACACCATTATTACAGTCACAGATCAGATTAACGATAACACCATTATTACAATCACAGATTAGATTAACGATAACACCATTATTACAATCACAGATTAGATTAACACCATGGTTACAATCACAGATTAGATGAACAATAACACCATTATTACAATCACAGATCAGATTAACGATAACACCATTATTACAATCACAGATTAGATTAACACCATGGTTACAATCACAGATTAGATGAACAATAACACCATTATTACAATCACAGATTAGATTAACGATAACACCATTATTACAATCACAGATTAGATTAACACCATGATTACAATCACAGATTAGATGAACAATAACACCATTATTACAATCACAGATTAGATTAACACCATTATTACAATCACAGATCAGATTAACACCATGGTTACAATCACAGATTAGATTAACACCATGGTTACAATCACAGATTAGATGAACAATAACACCATTATTACAATCACAGATCAGATTAACGATAACACCATTATTACAATCACAGATTAGATTAACGATAACACCATTATTACAATCACAGATTAGATTAACACCATTATTACAATCACAGATTAGATTAACACCATGGTTACAATCACAGATTAGATGAACAATAACACCATTATTACAATCACAGATTAGATTAACACCATTATTACAATCACAGATCAGATTAACAATAACACCATTATTACAATCACAGATTAGATTAACACCATGGTTACAATCACAAATTAGATTAACACCATGGTTACAATCACAGATTAGATTAACAATAACACCATTATTACAATCACAGATTAGATTAACAATAACACCATTATTACAATCACAGATTAGATTAACACCATTATTACAATCACAGATTAGATTAACACCATTATTACAATCACAGATTAGATTATCAACACCATTATTACAACCAGTCTGACACCATTATTAGAATCAGATTAGATTAACAATAACACCATTATTACAATCACAGATTAGATTAACAATAACACCATTATTACAATCAGATTAACACCATTATTACACCCGTCCCCGTCCTCTGACCTTGGGGTCTAGTTTAGCGTAGGGGTCAGGCTGCCCCCCCCAGAGGCTGATCTCCATGAGGCTGTCCACATCCTCTCTGACCAGGTGGTAGTCGTCTAACAGCTGGACGGCCTGACCGGCCCCCTCCGCCCCCTGCCTCTGAAGAGGACACAACAGGGCCATGCGGAGGTACGGGAGGTAGTCCAGGCTCACTGCCTGTCTGCTACTTAATGTCCTGGAGGAGAGAGAGGGAGAAGGGGAGAGAGAGAGAGGGAGAAGGGGAGAGAGAGAGAGGGAGAAGGGGAGAGAGAGGGAGAAGGGGAGAGAGAGAGAGTGAGGGAGAAGGGGGAGGGAGGGAGGGAGAAGGGGGAGAGAGGGAGGGAGAAGGGGGAGAGAGAAGGGGGAGAGAGAGCGGGAGGAGGGGAGAGAGAGCGGGGAGAGAGAGCGGGAGGAGAGAGCGGGAGGAGAGAGCGGGAGGAGAGAGCGGGAGGAGGGGAGAGAGAGCGGGAGGAGGGGAGAGAGAGCGGGAGTAGGGGAGAGAGAGCGGGAGTAGGGGAGAGAGAGCGGGAGGAGGGGAGAGAGAGCGGGAGGAGGGGAGAGAGAGCGGGAGGAGGGGAGAGAGAGCGGGAGGAGGGGAGAGAGAGCGGGAGGAGGGGAGAGAGAGGTAAAATATGGGGGAGAGAGAGGGAGGGAGGATGAAGGGGGAGAGAGTGAGGGAGGAGGAGTGGAGAGGTAGAAGGGGGAGAGAGGGAGGTATGTTCAATAGAAAACGTGTTGCAGAACAGTAACTAATGAACACACCCCAGATCAGACTGCCGGTGTGTACCAGTTACATGAAGATGGGGAGAGAGGGAGGTATGTTCAATAGAAAACGTGTTGCAGAACAGTAACTAATGAATACACCCCAGATCAGACTGCCGGTGTGTACCAGTTACATGAAGATGGGGAGAGAGGGAGGTATGTTCAATAGAAAACGTGTTGCAGAACAGTAACTAATGAACACACCCCAGATCAGACTGCCGGTGTGTACCAGTTACATGAAGATGGGGAGAGAGGGAGGTATGTTCAATAGAAAACGTGTTGCAGAACAGTAACTAATGAACACACCCCAGATCAGACTGCCGGTGTGTACCAGTTACATGAAGATGGGGAGAGAGGGAGGTATGTTCAATAGAAAACGTGTTGCAGAACAGTAACTAATGAACACACCCCAGATCAGACTGCCGGTGTGTACCAGTTACATGAAGATGGGGAGAGAGGGAGGTATGTTCAATAGAAAACGTGTTGCAGAACAGTAACTAATGAACACACCCCAGATCAGACTGCCGGTGTGTACCAGTTACATGAAGATGGGGAGAGAGGGAGGTATGTTCAATAGAAAACGTGTTGCAGAACAGTAACTAATGAACACACCCCAGATCAGACTGCCGGTGTGTACCAGTTACATGAAGATGGGGAGAGAGGGAGGTATGTTCAATAGAAAACGTGTTGCAGAACAGTAACTAATGAACACACCCCAGATCAGACTGCCGGTGTGTACCAGTTACATGAAGATGGGGAGAGAGGGAGGTATGTTCAATAGAAAACTTGTTGTAAAACATTCAGTAACTAATGAATACACCCCAGATCAGACTGCCGGTGTGTACCAGTTACATGAAGATGGGGAGAGAGGGAGGTATGTTCAATAGAAAACGTGTTGCAGAACATTCAGTAACTAATGAATACACCCCAGATCAGACTGCAGGTGTGTACCAGTTACATGAAGATGGGGAGAGAGGGAGGTATGTTCAATAGAAAACGTGTTGCAGAACAGTAACTAATGAACACACCCCAGATCAGACTGCCGGTGTGTACCAGTTACATGAAGATGGGGAGAGAGGGAGGTATGTTCAATAGAAAACGTGTTGCAGAACAGTAACTAATGAATACACCCCAGATCAGACTGCAGGTGTGTACCAGTTACATGAAGATGGGGAGAGAGGGAGGTATGTTCAATAGAAAACGTGTTGCAGAACAGTAACTAATGAACACACCCCAGATCAGACTGCCGGTGTGTACCAGTTACATGAAGATGGGGAGAGAGGGAGGTATGTTCAATAGAAAACGTGTTGCAGAACAGTAAGTAACTAATGAATACACCCCAGATCAGACTGCCGGTGTGTACCAGTTACATGAAGATGGGGAGAGAGGGAGGTATGTTCAATAGAAAACGTGTTGCAGAACAGTAACTAATGAATACACCCCAGATCAGACTGCCGGTGTGTACCAGTTACATGAAGATGGGGAGAGAGGGAGGTATGTTCAATAGAAAACGTGTTGCAGAACAGTAACTAATGAACACACCCCAGATCAGACTGCCGGTGTGTACCAGTTACATGAAGATGGGGAGAGAGGGAGGTATGTTCAATAGAAAACGTGTTGCAGAACAGTAACTAATGAACACACCCCAGATCAGACTGCCGGTGTGTACCAGTTACATGAAGATGGGGAGAGAGGGAGGTATGTTCAATAGAAAACGTGTTGCAGAACAGTAACTAATGAACACACCCCAGATCAGACTGCCGGTGTGTACCAGTTACATGAAGATGGAGAGAGAGGGAGGTATGTTCAATAGAAAACGTGTTGCAGAACATTCAGTAACTAATGAACACACCCCAGATCAGACTGCCGGTGTGTACCAGTTACATGAAGATGGGGAGAGAGAGGGAGGTATGTTCAATAGAAAACGTGTTGCAGAACAGTAACTAATGAACACACCCCAGATCAGACTGCCGGTGTGTACCAGTTACATGAAGATGGGGAGAGAGGGAGGTATGTTCAATAGAAAACGTGTTGCAGAACAGTAACTAATGAACACACCCCAGATCAGACTGCCGGTGTGTACCAGTTACATGAAGATGGGGAGAGAGAGGGAGGTATGTTCAATAGAAAACGTGTTGCAGAACAGTAACTAATGAACACACCCCAGATCAGACTGCCGGTGTGTACCAGTTACATGAAGATGGAGAGAGAGGGAGGTATGTTCAATAGAAAACGTGTTGCAGAACAGTAACTAATGAACACACCCCAGATCAGACTGCCGGTGTGTACCAGTTACATGAAGATGGGGAGAGAGAGGGAGGTATGTTCAATAGAAAACGTGTTGCAGAACAGTAACTAATGAACACACCCCAGATCAGACTGCCGGTGTGTACCAGTTACATGAAGATGGGGAGAGAGAGGGAGGTATGTTCAATAGAAAACGTGTTGCAGAACAGTAACTAATGAACACACCCCAGATCAGACTGCCGGTGTGTACCAGTTACATGAAGATGGGGAGAGAGGGAGGTATGTTCAATAGAAAACGTGTTGCAGAACAGTAACTAATGAACACACCCCAGATCAGACTGCCGGTGTGTACCAGTTACATGAAGATGGGGAGAGAGGGAGGTATGTTCAATAGAAAACGTGTTGCAGAACAGTAACTAATGAACACACCCCAGATCAGACTGCCGGTGTGTACCAGTTACATGAAGATGGGGAGAGAGGGAGGTATGTTCAATAGAAAACGTGTTGCAGAACAGTAACTAATGAACACACCCCAGATCAGACTGCCGGTGTGTACCAGTTACATGAAGATGGAGAGAGAGGGAGGTATGTTCAATAGAAAACGTGTTGCAGAACAGTAACTAATGAACACACCCCAGATCAGACTGCCGGTGTGTACCAGTTACATGAAGATGGGGAGAGAGGGAGGTATGTTCAATAGAAAACGTGTTGCAGAACAGTAACTAATGAACACACCCCAGATCAGACTGCCGGTGTGTACCAGTTACATGAAGATGGGGAGAGAGGGAGGTATGTTCAATAGAAAACGTGTTGCAGAACAGTAACTAATGAACACACCCCAGATCAGACTGCCGGTGTGTACCAGTTACATGAAGATGGGGAGAGAGGGAGGTATGTTCAATAGAAAACGTGTTGCAGAACAGTAACTAATGAACACACCCCAGATCAGACAGCCGGTGTGTACCAGTTACATGAAGATGGGGAGAGAGGGAGGTATGTTCAATAGAAAACGTGTTGCAGAACAGTAACTAATGAACACACCCCAGATCAGACAGCCGGTGTGTACCAGTTACATGAAGATGGGGAGAGAGGGAGGTATGTTCAATAGAAAACGTGTTGCAGAACAGTAACTAATGAACACACCCCAGATCAGACTGCCGGTGTGTACCAGTTACATGAAGATGGGGAGAGAGAGGGAGGTATGTTCAATAGAAAACGTGTTGCAGAACAGTAACTAATGAACACACCCCAGATCAGACTGCCGGTGTGTACCAGTTACATGAAGATGGGGAGAGAGGGAGGTATGTTCAATAGAAAACGTGTTGCAGAACAGTAACTAATGAACACACCCCAGATCAGACTGCCGGTGTGTACCAGTTACATGAAGATGGGGAGAGAGGGAGGTATGTTCAATAGAAAACGTGTTGCAGAACAGTAACTAATGAACACACCCCAGATCAGACTGCCGGTGTGTACCAGTTACATGAAGATGGGGAGAGAGGGAGGTATGTTCAATAGAAAACGTGTTGCAGAACAGTAACTAATGAACACACCCCAGATCAGACTGCCGGTGTGTACCAGTTACATGAAGATGGGGAGAGAGGGAGGTATGTTCAATAGAAAACGTGTTGCAGAACAGTAACTAATGAATACACCCCAGATCAGACTGCCGGTGTGTACCAGTTACATGAAGATGGGGAGAGAGGGAGGTATGTTCAATAGAAAACGTGTTGCAGAACAGTAACTAATGAACACACCCCAGATCAGACTGCCGGTGTGTACCAGTTACATGAAAACATCAGATTAATATAATAATTAAATTTAAAACGTTAACTTTGGCAAGAAGGAGGAGGATTTCCCCCCTAATAATCCTGTTGCCATGGACACATCTGAAATCAGACTGCATGATGGGACTTTTTTTTCGCTTCTACCACAGCGACCATGTTGTTTCTCAGAATACTTCTCCGATTTCTGACTACGGGACAAAGTTTGTAATGAAAAAAAATATATATATATTTATAAATAAGAAACCCCAACTTCACGCAACGGCGTACAAGATCGAGTCTCGCTAAACTGATGAGCGGCACGAACGCTCAGATAAATTACACCTCGCCGGGAAGGCCGATTAAACTGTTTTACTTACTGTTAAACTTGATAGCTTTTAAAGATCAGATCACCAGGTGTTTTAATCTGCCAATTTAGGATTTACAACGATTAATCACAGTAAGGTGTTGACATGACTAATGGGATAATCCGCCTTAATTATGCCATAATCAGTTTGATATCTAATTATTACTGTGCATGTAAACAGACTCTGTGTGTGTTACCTGTGTGTGTGTGTGTGTTACCTGTGTGTGTTACCTGTGTGTGTGTGTGTGTGTGTCCTTACCTGAGGCTCATGTGAGAGGCCAGCTCCTGAATGATCCGGGAGCGTTTATTGCCGGAGGAGAACTTTCCCAGCCAGGAGGGAAACGAGGGGAAGCAGTTCATATAACCACTCATCAACTCTCCTGGTAACACACTGGAATAGATGGCCTGACACACACACACACACACACACACACACACACACACACACACACACACACACACACAGTTTAAACCACAAACAGACACGTTTGACACACACTGTCTCAGACCAACGTTAAAACACAAAAAGGAAGGTTAGCAAACATTTGATTTTCCCTGTGGAGCCTCAGGTGTGTGTTACCTGTGTGTGTGTGTGTTACCTGTGTGTGTGTGTGTTACCTGTGTGTGTGTGTGTTACCTGTGTGTGTGTGTGTGTGTGTTACCTGTGTGTGTGTGTGTGTGTTACCTGTGTGTGTGTGTGTGTGTTACCTGTGTGTGTGTGTGTGTGTTACCTGTGTGTGTGTGTGTGTGTTACCTGTGTGTGTGTGTTACCTGTGTGTGTGTGTTACCTGTGTGTGTGTGTGTTACGTGTGTGTGTGTGTGTGTGTTACCTGTGTGTGTGTGTGTTACCTGTGTGTGTGTGTTACCTGTGTGTGTGTGTGTGTGTGTGTGTGTTACCTGTGTGTGTGTGTGTTACCTGTGTGTGTGTGTGTGTGTTACCTGTGTGTGTGTGTGTTACCTGTGTGTGTGTGTTACCTGTGTGTGTGTGTGTGTTACCTGTGTGTGTGTGTGTGTGTTACCTGTGTGTGTGTGTGTTACCTGTGTGTGTGTGTGTTACCTGTGTGTGTGTGTGTGTGTTACCTGTGTGTGTGTGTGTGTGTTACCTGTGTGTGTGTGTAACCTGTGTGTGTGTGTTACCTGTGTGTGTGTGTGTGTGTTACCTGTGTGTGTGTGTGTGTTACCTGTGTGTGTGTGTGTTACCTGTGTGTGTGTGTGTGTTACCTGTGTTTGTGTGTTACCTGTGTGTGTGTGTGTGTGTTACCTGTGTGTGTGTGTGTGTTTTACCTGTGTGTTACCTGTGTGTGTGTTTTACCTGTGTGTTACCTGTGTGTGTGTGTTACCTGTGTGGGCAGTAGAGACCAGGCCTGTTTGGAACGTATCTGTCTGTCCACCAGGTCTCCATCACAGATAGAATCAGCTGTCTTACTGAGGAGGACCAGGTGGGACTTCACATCACCACTGAGAGGGAGGGAGAGAGACAGATAGAATCAGCTGTCTTACTGAGGAGGACCAGGTGGGACTTCACATCACCACTGAGAGGGAGGGAGAGAGACAGATAGAATCAGCTGTCTTACTGAGGAGGACCAGGTGGGACTTCACATCACCACTGAGAGGGAGGGAGAGAGACAGATAGAATCAGCTGTCTTACTGAGGAGGACCAGGTGGGACTTCACATCACCACTGAGAGGGAGGGAGAGAGACAGATAGAATCAGCTGTCTTACTGAGGAGGACCAGGTGGGACTTCACATCACCACTGAGAGGGAGGGAGAGAGACAGATAGAATCAGCTGTCTTACTGAGGAGGACCAGGTGGGACTTCACATCACCACTGAGAGGGAGGGAGAGAGACAGATAGAATCAGCTGTCTTCTCTTGAGAAGACAGGCTATGTGCTCACTGCCCACAAAATGAGGTGGAAACTGAGCTGCACTTCCTAGTGTTGGACTGAAAGGGGGGTACCTAGTCAGTTATACAACCTGAATGTATTCAACTACCTAGTCAGTTATACAACCTGAATGTATTGGACTGAAAGGGGGGTACCTAGTCAGTTATACAACCTGAATGTGTTGGACTGAAAGGGGGGTACCTAGTCAGTTATACAACCTGAATGTGTTGGACTGAAAGGGGGGTACCTAGTCAGTTATACAACCTGAATGTGTTGGACTGAAAGGGGGGTACCTAGTCAGTTATACAACCTGAATGTATTCAACTACCTAGTCAGTTATACAACCTGAATGTATTGGACTGAAAGGGGGGTACCTAGTCAGTTATACAACCTGAATGTATTGGACTGAAAGGGGGGTACCTAGTCAGTTATACAACCTGAATGTATTCAACTACCTAGTCAGTTATACAACCTGAATGTATTGGACTGAAAGGGGGGTACCTAGTCAGTTATACAACCTGAATGTATTGGACTGAAAGGGGGGTACCTAGTCAGTTATACAACCTGAATGTATTCAACTACCTAGTCAGTTATACAACCTGAATGTATTCAACTACCTAGTCAGTTATACAACCTGAATGTGTTGGACTGAAAGGGGGGTACCTAGTCAGTTATACAACCTGAATGTATTGGACTGAAAGGGGGGTACCTAGTCAGTTATACAACCTGAATGTGTTGGACTGAAAGGGGGGTACCTAGTCAGTTATACAACCTGAATGTATTCAACTACCTAGTAAGTTATACAATCTGAATGTATTGGACTGAAAGGGGGGTACCTAGTCAGTTATACAACCTGAATGTGTTGGACTGAAAGGGGGGTACCTAGTCAGTTATACAACCTGAATGTATTGGACTGGGGGCGTATGCCTTATGACTAACGTGACATGGTGCGATGAAAGAAACATACAGGAACTCAAATCCTTCTGTTCACCTGATTTAGAATTCCTCACAATCAAATGTAGACCGCATTATATACCAAGAGAATTCTCTTCAATTATAATCACAGCCGTATATATCCCCCCCCAAGCAGACACATCGATGGCTCTGAACGAACTTTATTTAACTCTCTGCAAACTGGAAACAATTTATCCGGAGGCTGCATTCATTGTAGCTGGGGATTTTAACAAGGCTAATCTGAAAACAAGACTCCCCAAATTTTATCAGCATATCGATTGCGCAACCAGGGGAGGAAAGACCTTGGACCATTGTTACTCTAACTTCCGCGACGCATATAAGGCCCTGCCCCGCCCCCCTTTCGGAAAAGCTGACCACGACTCCATTTTGTTGATCCCTGCCTACAGACAGAAACTAAAACAAGAGGCTCCCACGCTGAGGTCTGTCCAACGCTGGTCCGACCAAGCTGACTCCACACTCCAAGACTGCTTCCATCACGTGGACTGGGAGATGTTTCGTATTGCGTCAGATAACAACATTGACGAATACGCTGATTCGGTGTGCGAGTTCATTAGAACGTGCGTTGAAGATGTCGTTCCCATAGCAACGATTAAAACATTCCCTAACCAGAAACCGTGGATTGATGGCAGCATTCGTGTGAAACTGAAAGCGCGAACCACTGCTTTTAATCAGGGCAAGGTGTCTGGTAACATGACCGAATACAAACAGTGCAGCTATTCCCTCCGCAAGGCTATCAAACAAGCTAAGCGCCAGTACAGAGACAAAGTAGAATCTCAATTCAACGGCTCAGACACAAGAGGCATGTGGCAGGGTCTACAGTCAATCACGGACTACAGGAAGAAACCCAGCCCAGTCACGGACCAGGATGTCTTGCTCCCAGGCAGACTAAATAACTTTTTTGCCCGCTTTGAGGACAATACAGTGCCACTGACACGGCCTGCAACGAAAACATGCGGTCTCTCCTTCACTGCAGCCGAGGTGAGTAAGACATTTAAACGTGTTAACCCTCGCAAGGCTGCAGGCCCAGATGGCATCCCCAGCCGCGCCCTCAGAGCATGCGCAGACCAGCTGGCCGGTGTGTTTACGGACATATTCAATCAATCCCTATACCAGTCTGCTGTTCCCACATGCTTCAAGAGGGCCACCATTGTTCCTGTTCCCAAGAAAGCTAAGGTAACTGAGCTAAATGACTACCGCCCCGTAGCACTCACATCCGTCATCATGAAGTGCTTTGAGAGACTAGTCAAGGACCATATCACCTCCACCCTACCTGACACCCTAGACCCACTCCAATTTGCTTACCGCCCAAATAGGTCCACAGACGATGCAATCTCAACCACACTGCACACTGCCCTAACCCATCTGGACAAGAGGAATACCTATGTGAGAATGCTGTTCATCGACTACAGCTCGGCATTCAACACCATAGTACCCTCCAAGCTCGTCATCAAGCTCGAGACCCTGGGTCTCGACCCCGCCCTGTGCAACTGGGTACTGGACTTCCTGACGGGCCGCCCCCAGGTGGTGAGGGTAGGCAACAACATCTCCTCCCCGCTGATCCTCAACACTGGGGCCCCACAAGGTTGCGTTCTGAGCCCTCTCCTGTACTCCCTGTTCACCCACGACTGCGTGGCCACGCACGCCTCCAACTCAATCATCAAGTTTGCGGACGACACAACAGTGGTAGGCTTGATTACCAACAACGATGAGACGGCCTACAGGGAGGAGGTGAGGGCCCTCGGAGTGTGGTGTCAGGAAAACAACCTCACACTCAACGTCAACAAAACTAAGGAGATGATTGTGGACTTCAGGAAACAGCAGAGGGAACACCCCCCTATCCACATCGATGGAACAGTAGTGGAGAGGGTAGCAAGTTTTAAGTTCCTCGGCATACACATCACAGACAAACTGAATTGGTCCACTCACACAGACAGCATCGTGAAGAAGGCGCAGCAGCGCCTCTTCAACCTCAGGAGGCTGAAGAAATTTGGCTTGTCACCAAAAGCACTCACAAACTTCTACAGATGCACAATCGAGAGCATCCTGGCGGGCTGTATCACCGCCTGGTATGGCAACTGCACCGCCCTCAACCGTAAGGCTCTCCAGAGGGTAGTGAGGTCTGCACAACGCATCACCGGGGGCAAACTACCTGCCCTCCAGGACACCTACACCACCCGATGTCACAGGAAGGCCATAAAGATCATCAAGGACATCAACCACCCGAGCCACTGCCTGTTCACCCCGCTATCATCCAGAAGGCGAGGTCAGTACAGGTGCATCAAAGCTGGGACCGAGAGACTGAAAAACAGCTTCTATCTCAAGGCCATCAGACTGTTAAACAGCCACCACTAACACTGAGTGGCTGCTGCCAACACACTGACACTGACTCAACTCCAGCCACTTTAATAATGGGAATTGATGGGAAATGATGTAAATATATCACTAGCCACTTTAAACAATGCTACCTTATATAAATGTTACTTACCCTACATTATTCATCTCATACGCATACGTATATACTGTACTCTATATCATCGACGGTATCCTTATGTAATACATGTATCACTAGCCACTTTATACTATGCCACTTTGTTTACATACTCATCTCATTGTACATACTGTACCCGATACCATCTACTGTATCTTGCCTATGCTGCTCTGTACCATCACTCATTCATATATCCTTATGTACATATTCTTTATCCCCTTACACTGTGTACAAGACAGTAGTTTTGGAATTGTTAGTTAGATTACTTGTTATTACTGCATTGTCGGAACTAGAAGCACAAGCATTTCGCTACACTCGCATTAACATCTGCTAACCATGTGTATGTGACAAATAAAATTTGATTTGATTTGATTTGATTTGATTTGACTGAAAGGGGGGTACCTAGTCAGTTATACAACCTGAATGTGTTGGACTGAAAGGGGGGTACCTAGTCAGTTATACAACCTGAATGTATTGGACTGAAAGGGGGGTACCTAGTCAGTTATACAACCTGAATGTATTGGACTGAAAGGGGGGTAACTAGTTAGTTATACAACCTGAATGTGTTGGACTGAAAGGGGGGTACCTAGTCAGTTATACAACCTGAATGTATTGGACTGAAAGGGGGGTACCTAGTCAGTTATACAACCTGAATGTGTTGGACTGAAAGGGGGGTAACTAGTCAGTTATACAACCTGAATGTATTCAACTACCTAGTCAGTTATACAACCTGAATGTATTCAACTACCTAGTCAGTTATACAACCTGAATGTATTGGACTGAAAGGGGGGTACCTAGTCAGTTATACAACCTGAATGTATTCAACTACCTAGTCAGTTATACAACCTGAATGTATTGGACTGAAAGGGGGGTAACTAGTCAGTTTTACAACCTGAATGTATTCAACTACCTAGTCAGTTATACAACTGAAATGTATTGGACTGAAAGGGGGGTAACTAGTCAGTTATACAACCTGAATGTGTTGGACTGAAAGGGGGGTACCTAGTCAGTTATACAACCTGAATGTGTTGGACTGAAAGGGGGGTACCTAGTCAGTTATACAACCTGAATGTGTTCAACTACCTAGTCAGTTATACAACCTGAATGTATTGGACTGAAAGGGGGGTAACTAGTCAGTTATACAACCTGAATGTATTGGACTGAAAGGGGGGTACCTAGTCAGTTATACAACCTGAATGTATTGGACTGAAAGGGGGGTAACTAGTCAGTTATACAACCTGAATGTATTGGACTGAAAGGGGGGTACCTAGTTAGTTATACAACCTGAATGTATTGGACTGAAAGGGGGGTACCTAGTCAGTTATACAACCTGAATGTATTGGACTGAAAGGGGGGTAACTAGTCAGTTATACAACCTGAATGTGTTCAACTACCTAGTCAGTTATACAACCTGAATGTATTGGACTGAAAGGGGGGTACCTAGTCAGTTATACAACCTGAATGTATTGGACTGAAAGGGGGGTAACTAGTCAGTTATACAACCTGAATGTGTTGGACTGAAAGGGGGGTACCTAGTCAGTTATACAACCTGAATGTATTGGACTGAAAGGGGGGTACCTAGTCAGTTATACAACCTGAATGTGTTGGACTGAAAGGGGGGTACCTAGTCAGTTATACAACCTGAATGTATTGGACTGAAAGGGGGGTAACTAGTCAGTCATACAACCTGAATGTATTGGACTGAAAGGGGGGTACCTAGTCAGTTATACAACCTGAATGTATTGGACTGAAAGGGGGGTACCTAGTCAGTTATACAACCTGAATGTATTGGACTGAAAGGGGGGTAACTAGTCAGTTATACAACCTGAATGTATTGGACTGAAAGGGGGGTACCTAGTCAGTTATACAACCTGAATGTATTGGACTGAAAGGGGGGTACCTAGTCAGTTATACAACCTGAATGTATTGGACTGAAAGGGGGGTACCTAGTCAGTTATACAACCTGAATGTATTGGACTGAAAGGGGGGTAACTAGTCAGTTATACAACCTGAATGTGTTCAACTACCTAGTCAGTTATACAACCTGAATGTATTCAACTACCTAGTCAGTTATACAACCTGAATGTATTGGACTGAAAGGGGGGTAACTAGTCAGTTATACAACCTGAATGTGTTCAACTACCTAGTCAGTTATACAACCTGAATGTGTTGGACTGAAAGGGGGGTACCTAGTCAGTTATACAACCTGAATGTGTTGGACTGAAAGGGGGGTACCTAGTCAGTTATACAACCTGAATGTGTTGGACTGAAAGGGGGGTACCTAGTCAGTTATACAACCTGAATGTGTTGGACTGAAAGGGGGGTAACTAGTCAGTTATACAACCTGAATGTGTTGGACTGAAAGGGGGGTACCTAGTCAGTTATACAACCTGAATGTGTTGGACTGAAAGGGGGGTAACTAGTCAGTTATACAGACTGAATGTGTTCAACTACCTAGTCAGTTATACAACCTGACTGTATTGGACTGAAAGGGGGGTACCTAGTCAGTTATACAACCTGAATGTGTTCAACTACCTAGTCAGTTATACAACCTGACTGTATTGGACTGAAAGGGGGGTACCTAGTCAGTTATACAACCTGAATGTGTTGGACTGAAAGGGGGGTACCTAGTCAGTTATACAACCTGAATGTGTTGGACTGAAAGGGGGGTAACTAGTCAGTTATACAACCTGAATGTGTTGGACTGAAAGGGGGGTAACTAGTCAGTTATACAACCTGAATGTATTGGACTGAAAGGGGGGTACCTAGTCAGTTATACAACCTGAATGTGTTGGACTGAAAGGGGGGTACCTAGTCAGTTATACAACCTGAATGTGTTGGACTGAAAGGGGGGTAACTAGTCAGTTATACAACCTGAATGTGTTCAACTACCTAGTCAGTTATACAACCTGAATGTATTCAACTACCTAGTCAGTTATACAACCTGAATGTATTGGACTGAAAGGGGGGTAACTAGTCAGTTATACAACCTGAATGTGTTGGACTGAAAGGGGGGTAACTAGTCAGTTATACAACCTGAATGTATTGGACTGAAAGGGGGGTAACTAGTCAGTTATACAACCTGAATGTGTTGGACTGAAAGGGGGGTAACTAGTCAGTTATACAACCTGAATGTGTTGGACTGAAAGGGGGGTACCTAGTCAGTTATACAACCTGAATGTATTGGACTGAAAGGGGGGTACCTAGTCAGTTATACAACCTGAATGTATTGGACTGAAAGGGGGGTACCTAGTCAGTTATACAACCTGAATGTATTCAACTACCTAGTCAGTTATACAACCTGAATGTATTGGACTGAAAGGGGGGTACCTAGTCAGTTATACAACCTGAATGTATTGGACTGAAAGGGGGGTACCTAGTCAGTTATACAACCTGAATGTGTTCAACTACCTAGTCAGTTATACAACCTGAATGTGTTGGACTGAAAGGGGGGTAACTAGTCAGTTATACAACCTGAATGTGTTGGACTGAAAGGGGGGTACCTAGTCAGTTATACAACCTGAATGTATTGGACTGAAAGGGGGGTACCTAGTTAGTTATACAACCTGAATGTGTTGGACTGAAAGGGGGGTACCTAGTTAGTTATACAACCTGAATGTGTTCAACTACCTAGTCAGTTATACAACCTGAATGTGTTCAACTACCTAGTCAGTTATACAACCTGAATGTATTGGACTGAAAGGGGGGTACCTAGTTAGTTATACAACCTGAATGTGTTGGACTGAAAGGGGGGTACCTAGTCAGTTATACAACCTGAATGTATTGGACTGAAAGGGGGGTACCTAGTCAGTTATACAACCTGAATGTATTCAACTACCTAGTCAGTTATACAACCTGAATGTGTTGGACTACCTAGTCAGTTATACAACCTGAATGTGTTGGACTGAAAGGGGGGTAACTAGTCAGTTATACAACCTGAATGTATTGGACTGAAAGGGGGGTACCTAGTCAGTTATACAACCTGAATGTATTGGACTGAAAGGGGGGTACCTAGTCAGTTATACAACCTGAATGTGTTGGACTGAAAGGGGGGTACCTAGTCAGTTATACAACCTGAATGTGTTGGACTGAAAGGGGGGTACCTAGTCAGTTATACAACCTGAATGTATTGGACTGAAAGGGGGGTACCTAGTCAGTTATACAACCTGAATGTGTTGGACTGAAAGGGGGGTACCTAGTCAGTTATACAACCTGAATGTATTGGACTGAAAGGGGGGTACCTAGTCAGTTATACAACCTGAATGTGTTGGACTGAAAGGGGGGTACCTAGTCAGTTATACAACCTGAATGTATTCAACTACCTAGTCAGTTATACAACCTGAATGTATTGGACTGAAAGGGGGGTACCTAGTCAGTTATACAACCTGAATGTATTGGACTGAAAGGGGGGTACCTAGTCAGTTATACAACCTGAATGTGTTGGACTGAAAGGGGGGTACCTAGTCAGTTATACAACCTGAATGTGTTGGACTGAAAGGGGGGTACCTAGTCAGTTATACAACCTGAATGTATTGGACTGAAAGGGGGGTACCTAGTCAGTTATACAACCTGAATGTGTTGGACTGAAAGGGGGGTACCTAGTCAGTTATACAACCTGAATGTATTGGACTGAAAGGGGGGTACCTAGTCAGTTATACAACCTGAATGTGTTCAACTACCTAGTCAGTTATACAACCTGAATGTATTGGACTGAAAGGGGGGTACCTAGTCAGTTATACAACCTGAATGTATTGGACTGAAAGGGGGGTAACTAGTCAGTTATACAACCTGAATGTATTGGACTGAAAGGGGGGTACCTAGTCAGTTATACAACCTGAATGTATTGGACTGAAAGGGGGGTACCTAGTCAGTTATACAACCTGAATGTGTTCAACTACCTAGTCAGTTATACAACCTGAATGTATTGGACTGAAAGGGGGGTAACTAGTCAGTTATACAACCTGACTGTATTGGACTGAAAGGGGGGTACCTAGTCAGTTATACAACCTGAATGTATTGGACTGAAAGGGGGGTACCTAGTCAGTTATACAACCTGAATGTATTCAACTACCTAGTCAGTTATACAACCTGAATGTGTTCAACTACCTAGTCAGTTATACAACCTGAATGTATTGGACTGAAAGGGGGGTACCTAGTCAGTTATACAACCTGAATGTATTGGACTGAAAGGGGGGTACCTAGTCAGTTATACAACCTGAATGTATTGGACTGAAAGGGGGGTACCTAGTCAGTTATACAACCTGAATGTATTGGACTGAAAGGGGGGTACCTAGTCAGTTATACAACCTGAATGTATTGGACTGAAAGGGGGGTACCTAGTCAGTTATACAACCTGAATGTGTTGGACTGAAAGGGGGGTAACTAGTCAGTTATACAACCTGAATGTATTGGACTGAAAGGGGGGTAACTAGTCAGTTATACAACCTGAATGTATTCAACTACCTAGTCAGTTATACAACCTGAATGTATTCAACTACCTAGTCAGTTATACAACCTGAATGTGTTGGACTGAAAGGGGGGTACCTAGTCAGTTATACAACCTGAATGTGTTCAACTACCTAGTCAGTTATACAACCTGAATGTGTTGGACTGAAAGGGGGGTAACTAGTCAGTTATACAACCTGAATGTGTTGGACTGAAAGTGGGGTACCTAGTCAGTTATACAACCTGAATGTATTGGACTGAAAGGGGGGTACCTAGTCAGTTATACAACCTGAATGTATTGGACTGAAAGGAGGGTACCTAGTCAGTTATACAACCTGAATGTGTTCAACTACCTAGTCAGTTATACAACCTGAATGTATTGGACTGAAAGGGGGGTACCTAGTCAGTTATACAACCTGAATGTATTGGACTGAAAGGGGGGTAACTAGTCAGTTATACAACCTGAATGTGTTGGACTGAAAGGGGGGTAACTAGTCAGTTATACAACCTGAATGTATTGGACTGAAAGGGGGGTACCTAGTCAGTTATACAACCTGAATGTATTGGACTGAAAGGGGGGTAACTAGTCAGTTATACAACCTGAATGTATTCAACTACCTAGTCAGTTATACAACCTGAATGTATTGGACTGAAAGGGGGGTAACTAGTCAGTTATACAACCTGAATGTGTTGGACTGAAAGGGGGGTACCTAGTCAGTTATACAACCTGAATGTATTGGACTGAAAGGGGGGTACCTAGTCAGTTATACAACCTGAATGTATTGGACTGAAAGGGGGGTACCTAGTCAGTTATACAACCTGAATGTGTTGGACTGAAAGGGGGGTACCTAGTCAGTTATACAACCTGAATGTATTGGACTGAAAGGGGGGTAACTAGTCAGTTATACAACCTGAATGTGTTGGACTGAAAGGGGGGTACCTAGTCAGTTATACAACCTGAATGTATTCAACTACCTAGTCAGTTATACAACCTGAATGTGTTCAACTACCTAGTCAGTTATACAACCTGAATGTATTGGACTGAAAGGGGGGTAACTAGTCAGTTATACAACCTGAATGTGTTGGACTGAAAGGGGGGTAACTAGTCAGTTATACAACCTGAATGTATTGGACTGAAAGGGGGGTACCTAGTCAGTTATACAACCTGAATGTGTTCAACTACCTAGTCAGTTATACAACCTGAATGTGTTGGACTGAAAGGGGGGTAACTAGTCAGTTATACAACCTGAATGTGTTGGACTGAAAGGGGGGTACCTAGTCAGTTATACAACCTGAATGTATTGGACTGAAAGGGGGGTACCTAGTCAGTTATACAACCTGAATGTGTTGGACTGAAAGGGGGGTAACTAGTCAGTTATACAACCTGAATGTGTTGGACTGAAAGGGGGGTACCTAGTCAGTTATACAACCTGAATGTGTTCAACTACCTAGTCAGTTATACAACCTGAATGTATTGGACTGAAAGGGGGGTAACTAGTCAGTTATACAACCTGAATGTATTGGACTGAAAGGGGGGTACCTAGTCAGTTATACAACCTGAATGTGTTGGACTGAAAGGGGGGTAACTAGTCAGTTATACAACCTGAATGTGTTGGACTGAAAGGGGGGTACCTAGTCAGTTATACAACCTGAATGTGTTGGACTGAAAGGGGGGTACCTAGTCAGTTATACAACCTGAATGTGTTGGACTGAAAGGGGGGTACCTAGTCAGTTATACAACCTGAATGTATTCAACTACCTAGTCAGTTATACAACCTGAATGTATTCAACTACCTAGTCAGTTATACAACCTGAATGTGTTGGACTGAAAGGGGGGTACCTAGTCAGTTATACAACCTGAATGTATTCAACTACCTAGTCAGTTATACAACCTGAATGTATTCAACTACCTAGTCAGTTATACAACCTGAATGTATTGGACTGAAAGGGGGGTACCTAGTCAGTTATACAACCTGAATGTATTGGACTGAAAGGGGGGTACCTAGTCAGTTATACAACCTGAATGTGTTGGACTGAAAGGGGGGTACCTAGTCAGTTATACAACCTGAATGTGTTGGACTGAAAGGGGGGTACCTAGTCAGTTATACAACCTGAATGTATTGGACTGAAAGGGGGGTACCTAGTCAGTTATACAACCTGAATGTATTCAACTACCTAGTCAGTTATACAACCTGAATGTGTTCAACTACCTAGTCAGTTATACAACCTGAATGTATTGGACTGAAAGGGGGGTAACTAGTCAGTTATACAACCTGAATGTATTGGACTGAAAGGGGGGTACCTAGTCAGTTATACAACCTGAATGTATTCAACTACCTAGTCAGTTATACAACCTGAATGTATTGGACTGAAAGGGGGGTACCTAGTCAGTTATACAACCTGAATGTATTGGACTGAAAGGGGGGTACCTAGTCAGTTATACAACCTGAATGTGTTCAACTACCTAGTCAGTTATACAACCTGAATGTATTGGACTGAAAGGGGGGTAACTAGTCAGTTGTACAACCTGAATGTATTGGACTGAAAGGGGGGTACCTAGTCAGTTATACAACCTGAATGTGTTGGACTGAAAGGGGGGTACCTAGTCAGTTATACAACCTGAATGTATTGGACTGAAAGGGGGGTACCTAGTCAGTTATACAACCTGAATGTGTTGGACTGAAAGGGGGGTACCTAGTCAGTTATACAACCTGAATGTGTTGGACTGAAAGGGGGGTACCTAGTCAGTTATACAACCTGAATGTGTTGGACTGAAAGGGGGGTAACTAGTCAGTTATACAACCTGAATGTGTTGGACTGAAAGGGGGGTACCTAGTCAGTTATACAACCTGAATGTGTTGGACTGAAAGGGGGGTAACTAGTCAGTTATACAACCTGAATGTGTTCAACTACCTAGTCAGTTATACAACCTGAATGTATTCAACTACCTAGTCAGTTATACAACCTGAATGTATTGGACTGAAAGGGGGGTAACTAGTCAGTTATACAACCTGAATGTATTGGACTGAAAGGGGGGTAACTAGTCAGTTATACAACCTGAATGTGTTCAACTACCTAGTCAGTTATACAACCTGAATGTATTGGACTGAAAGGGGGGTAACTAGTCAGTTATACAACCTGAATGTATTGGACTGAAAGGGGGGTAACTAGTCAGTTATACAACCTGAATGTATTGGACTGAAAGGGGGGGTAACTAGTCAGTTATACAACCTGAATGTATTGGACTGAAAGGGGGGTAACTAGTCAGTTATACAACCTGAATGTGTTCAACTACCTAGTCAGTTATACAACCTGAATGTATTGGACTGAAAGGGGGGTAACTAGTCAGTTATACAACCTGAATGTATTGGACTGAAAGGGGGGTAACTAGTCAGTTATACAACCTGAATGTATTGGACTGAAAGGGGGGTACCTAGTCAGTTATACAACCTGAATGTATTGGACTGAAAGGGGGGTACCTAGTCAGTTATACAACCTGAATGTATTCAACTACCTAGTCAGTTATACAACCTGAATGTATTCAACTACCTAGTCAGTTTTACAACCTGAATGTATTCAACTACCTAGTCAGTTATACAACTGAAATGTATTGGACTGAAAGGGGGGTAACTAGTCAGTTATACAACCTGAATGTATTGGACTGAAAGGGGGGTACCTAGTCAGTTATACAACCTGAATGTATTGGACTGAAAGGGGGGTACCTAGTCAGTTATACAACCTGAATGTATTCAACTACCTAGTCAGTTATACAACCTGAATGTATTCAACTACCTAGTCAGTTATACAACCTGAATGTATTGGACTGAAAGGGGGGTACCTAGTCAGTTATACAACCTGAATGTATTCAACTACCTAGTCAGTTATACAACCTGAATGTATTCAACTACCTAGTTAGTTATACAACCTGAATGTGTTCAACTACCTAGTCAGTTATACAACCTGAATGTATTCAACTAACTAGTCAGTTATACAACCTGAATGTATTGGACTGAAAGGGGGGTACCTAGTCAGTTATACAACCTGAATGTATTCAACTACCTAGTCAGTTATACAACCTGAATGTATTGGACTGAAAGGGGGGTACCTAGTCAGTTATACAACCTGAATGTATTCAACTACCTAGTCAGTTATACAACCTGAATGTGTTGGACTGAAAGGGGGGTACCTAGTCAGTTATACAACCTGAATGTATTGGACTGAAAGGGGGGTACCTAGTCAGTTATACAACCTGAATGTATTCAACTACCTAGTCAGTTATACAACCTGAATGTATTGGACTGAAAGGGGGGTAACTAGTCAGTTATACAACCTGAATGTATTGGACTGAAAGGGGGGTACCTAGTCAGTTATACAACCTGAATGTGTTGGACTGAAAGGGGGGTACCTAGTCAGTTATACAACCTGAATGTATTCAACTACCTAGTTAGTTATACAACCTGAATGTATTCAACTACCTAGTTAGTTATACAACCTGAATGTGTTCAACTACCTAGTCAGTTATACAACCTGAATGTGTTGGACTGAAAGGGGGGTACCTAGTCAGTTATACAACCTGAATGTATTGGACTGAAAGGGGGGTACCTAGTCAGTTATACAACCTGAATGTATTCAACTACCTAGTCAGTTATACAACCTGAATGTATTGGACTGAAAGGGGGGTAACTAGTCAGTTATACAACCTGAATGTATTGGACTGAAAGGGGGGTACCTAGTCAGTTATACAACCTGAATGTATTGGACTGAAAGGGGGGTACCTAGTCAGTTATACAACCTGAATGTATTCAACTACCTAGTCAGTTATACAACCTGAATGTGTTCAACTACCTAGTCAGTTATACAACCTGAATGTATTGGACTGAAAGGGGGGTAACTAGTCAGTTATACAACCTGAATGTATTGGACTGAAAGGGGGGTACCTAGTCAGTTATACAACCTGAATGTATTGGACTGAAAGGGGGGTACCTAGTCAGTTATACAACCTGAATGTATTCAACTACCTAGTCAGTTATACAACCTGAATGTATTGGACTGAAAGGGGGGTACCTAGTCAGTTATACAACCTGAATGTATTGGACTGAAAGGGGGGTACCTAGTCAGTTATACAACCTGAATGTGTTCAACTACCTAGTCAGTTATACAACCTGAATGTGTTGGACTGAAAGGGGGGTAACTAGTCAGTTATACAACCTGAATGTGTTGGACTGAAAGGGGGGTACCTAGTCAGTTATACAACCTGAATGTATTGGACTGAAAGGGGGGTACCTAGTCAGTTATACAACCTGAATGTATTGGACTGAAAGGGGGGTACCTAGTCAGTTATACAACCTGAATGTATTGGACTGAAAGGGGGGTAACTAGTCAGTTATACAACCTGAATGTGTTGGACTGAAAGGGGGGTACCTAGTCAGTTATACAACCTGAATGTGTTCAACTACCTAGTCAGTTATACAACCTGAATGTATTGGACTGAAAGGGGGGTACCTAGTTAGTTATACAACCTGAATGTGTTGGACTGAAAGGGGGGTACCTAGTCAGTTATACAACCTGAATGTATTGGACTGAAAGGGGGGTACCTAGTCAGTTATACAACCTGAATGTATTCAACTACCTAGTCAGTTATACAACCTGAATGTGTTGGACTACCTAGTCAGTTATACAACCTGAATGTGTTGGACTGAAAGGGGGGTAACTAGTCAGTTATACAACCTGAATGTATTGGACTGAAAGGGGGGTACCTAGTCAGTTATACAACCTGAATGTATTGGACTGAAAGGGGGGTACCTAGTCAGTTATACAACCTGAATGTGTTGGACTGAAAGGGGGGTACCTAGTCAGTTATACAACCTGAATGTGTTGGACTGAAAGGGGGGTACCTAGTCAGTTATACAACCTGAATGTATTGGACTGAAAGGGGGGTACCTAGTCAGTTATACAACCTGAATGTGTTGGACTGAAAGGGGGGTACCTAGTCAGTTATACAACCTGAATGTATTGGACTGAAAGGGGGGTACCTAGTCAGTTATACAACCTGAATGTGTTGGACTGAAAGGGGGGTACCTAGTCAGTTATACAACCTGAATGTATTCAACTACCTAGTCAGTTATACAACCTGAATGTATTGGACTGAAAGGGGGGTACCTAGTCAGTTATACAACCTGAATGTATTGGACTGAAAGGGGGGTACCTAGTCAGTTATACAACCTGAATGTGTTGGACTGAAAGGGGGGTACCTAGTCAGTTATACAACCTGAATGTGTTGGACTGAAAGGGGGGTACCTAGTCAGTTATACAACCTGAATGTATTGGACTGAAAGGGGGGTACCTAGTCAGTTATACAACCTGAATGTGTTGGACTGAAAGGGGGGTACCTAGTCAGTTATACAACCTGAATGTATTGGACTGAAAGGGGGGTACCTAGTCAGTTATACAACCTGAATGTGTTCAACTACCTAGTCAGTTATACAACCTGAATGTATTGGACTGAAAGGGGGGTACCTAGTCAGTTATACAACCTGAATGTATTGGACTGAAAGGGGGGTAACTAGTCAGTTATACAACCTGAATGTATTGGACTGAAAGGGGGGTACCTAGTCAGTTATACAACCTGAATGTATTGGACTGAAAGGGGGGTACCTAGTCAGTTATACAACCTGAATGTGTTCAACTACCTAGTCAGTTATACAACCTGAATGTATTGGACTGAAAGGGGGGTAACTAGTCAGTTATACAACCTGACTGTATTGGACTGAAAGGGGGGTACCTAGTCAGTTATACAACCTGAATGTATTGGACTGAAAGGGGGGTACCTAGTCAGTTATACAACCTGAATGTATTCAACTACCTAGTCAGTTATACAACCTGAATGTGTTCAACTACCTAGTCAGTTATACAACCTGAATGTATTGGACTGAAAGGGGGGTACCTAGTCAGTTATACAACCTGAATGTATTGGACTGAAAGGGGGGTACCTAGTCAGTTATACAACCTGAATGTATTGGACTGAAAGGGGGGTACCTAGTCAGTTATACAACCTGAATGTATTGGACTGAAAGGGGGGTACCTAGTCAGTTATACAACCTGAATGTATTGGACTGAAAGGGGGGTACCTAGTCAGTTATACAACCTGAATGTGTTGGACTGAAAGGGGGGTAACTAGTCAGTTATACAACCTGAATGTATTGGACTGAAAGGGGGGTAACTAGTCAGTTATACAACCTGAATGTATTCAACTACCTAGTCAGTTATACAACCTGAATGTATTCAACTACCTAGTCAGTTATACAACCTGAATGTGTTGGACTGAAAGGGGGGTACCTAGTCAGTTATACAACCTGAATGTGTTCAACTACCTAGTCAGTTATACAACCTGAATGTGTTGGACTGAAAGGGGGGTAACTAGTCAGTTATACAACCTGAATGTGTTGGACTGAAAGTGGGGTACCTAGTCAGTTATACAACCTGAATGTATTGGACTGAAAGGGGGGTACCTAGTCAGTTATACAACCTGAATGTATTGGACTGAAAGGAGGGTACCTAGTCAGTTATACAACCTGAATGTGTTCAACTACCTAGTCAGTTATACAACCTGAATGTATTGGACTGAAAGGGGGGTACCTAGTCAGTTATACAACCTGAATGTATTGGACTGAAAGGGGGGTAACTAGTCAGTTATACAACCTGAATGTGTTGGACTGAAAGGGGGGTAACTAGTCAGTTATACAACCTGAATGTATTGGACTGAAAGGGGGGTACCTAGTCAGTTATACAACCTGAATGTATTGGACTGAAAGGGGGGTAACTAGTCAGTTATACAACCTGAATGTATTCAACTACCTAGTCAGTTATACAACCTGAATGTATTGGACTGAAAGGGGGGTAACTAGTCAGTTATACAACCTGAATGTGTTGGACTGAAAGGGGGGTACCTAGTCAGTTATACAACCTGAATGTATTGGACTGAAAGGGGGGTACCTAGTCAGTTATACAACCTGAATGTATTGGACTGAAAGGGGGGTACCTAGTCAGTTATACAACCTGAATGTGTTGGACTGAAAGGGGGGTACCTAGTCAGTTATACAACCTGAATGTATTGGACTGAAAGGGGGGTAACTAGTCAGTTATACAACCTGAATGTGTTGGACTGAAAGGGGGGTACCTAGTCAGTTATACAACCTGAATGTATTCAACTACCTAGTCAGTTATACAACCTGAATGTGTTCAACTACCTAGTCAGTTATACAACCTGAATGTATTGGACTGAAAGGGGGGTAACTAGTCAGTTATACAACCTGAATGTGTTGGACTGAAAGGGGGGTAACTAGTCAGTTATACAACCTGAATGTATTGGACTGAAAGGGGGGTACCTAGTCAGTTATACAACCTGAATGTGTTCAACTACCTAGTCAGTTATACAACCTGAATGTGTTGGACTGAAAGGGGGGTAACTAGTCAGTTATACAACCTGAATGTGTTGGACTGAAAGGGGGGTACCTAGTCAGTTATACAACCTGAATGTATTGGACTGAAAGGGGGGTACCTAGTCAGTTATACAACCTGAATGTGTTGGACTGAAAGGGGGGTAACTAGTCAGTTATACAACCTGAATGTGTTGGACTGAAAGGGGGGTACCTAGTCAGTTATACAACCTGAATGTGTTCAACTACCTAGTCAGTTATACAACCTGAATGTATTGGACTGAAAGGGGGGTAACTAGTCAGTTATACAACCTGAATGTATTGGACTGAAAGGGGGGTACCTAGTCAGTTATACAACCTGAATGTGTTGGACTGAAAGGGGGGTAACTAGTCAGTTATACAACCTGAATGTGTTGGACTGAAAGGGGGGTACCTAGTCAGTTATACAACCTGAATGTGTTCAACTACCTAGTCAGTTATACAACCTGAATGTGTTGGACTGAAAGGGGGGTACCTAGTCAGTTATACAACCTGAATGTGTTGGACTGAAAGGGGGGTACCTAGTCAGTTATACAACCTGAATGTGTTGGACTGAAAGGGGGGTACCTAGTCAGTTATACAACCTGAATGTGTTGGACTGAAAGGGGGGTACCTAGTCAGTTATACAACCTGAATGTATTCAACTACCTAGTCAGTTATACAACCTGAATGTATTCAACTACCTAGTCAGTTATACAACCTGAATGTGTTGGACTGAAAGGGGGGTACCTAGTCAGTTATACAACCTGAATGTATTCAACTACCTAGTCAGTTATACAACCTGAATGTATTCAACTACCTAGTCAGTTATACAACCTGAATGTATTGGACTGAAAGGGGGGTACCTAGTCAGTTATACAACCTGAATGTATTGGACTGAAAGGGGGGTACCTAGTCAGTTATACAACCTGAATGTGTTGGACTGAAAGGGGGGTACCTAGTCAGTTATACAACCTGAATGTGTTGGACTGAAAGGGGGGTACCTAGTCAGTTATACAACCTGAATGTATTGGACTGAAAGGGGGGTACCTAGTCAGTTATACAACCTGAATGTATTCAACTACCTAGTCAGTTATACAACCTGAATGTGTTCAACTACCTAGTCAGTTATACAACCTGAATGTATTGGACTGAAAGGGGGGTAACTAGTCAGTTATACAACCTGAATGTATTGGACTGAAAGGGGGGTACCTAGTCAGTTATACAACCTGAATGTATTCAACTACCTAGTCAGTTATACAACCTGAATGTATTGGACTGAAAGGGGGGTACCTAGTCAGTTATACAACCTGAATGTATTGGACTGAAAGGGGGGTACCTAGTCAGTTATACAACCTGAATGTGTTCAACTACCTAGTCAGTTATACAACCTGAATGTATTGGACTGAAAGGGGGGTAACTAGTCAGTTGTACAACCTGAATGTATTGGACTGAAAGGGGGGTACCTAGTCAGTTATACAACCTGAATGTGTTGGACTGAAAGGGGGGTACCTAGTCAGTTATACAACCTGAATGTATTGGACTGAAAGGGGGGTACCTAGTCAGTTATACAACCTGAATGTGTTGGACTGAAAGGGGGGTACCTAGTCAGTTATACAACCTGAATGTGTTGGACTGAAAGGGGGGTACCTAGTCAGTTATACAACCTGAATGTGTTGGACTGAAAGGGGGGTAACTAGTCAGTTATACAACCTGAATGTGTTGGACTGAAAGGGGGGTACCTAGTCAGTTATACAACCTGAATGTGTTGGACTGAAAGGGGGGTAACTAGTCAGTTATACAACCTGAATGTGTTCAACTACCTAGTCAGTTATACAACCTGAATGTATTCAACTACCTAGTCAGTTATACAACCTGAATGTATTGGACTGAAAGGGGGGTAACTAGTCAGTTATACAACCTGAATGTATTGGACTGAAAGGGGGGTAACTAGTCAGTTATACAACCTGAATGTGTTCAACTACCTAGTCAGTTATACAACCTGAATGTATTGGACTGAAAGGGGGGTAACTAGTCAGTTATACAACCTGAATGTATTGGACTGAAAGGGGGGTAACTAGTCAGTTATACAACCTGAATGTATTGGACTGAAAGGGGGGGTAACTAGTCAGTTATACAACCTGAATGTATTGGACTGAAAGGGGGGTAACTAGTCAGTTATACAACCTGAATGTGTTCAACTACCTAGTCAGTTATACAACCTGAATGTATTGGACTGAAAGGGGGGTAACTAGTCAGTTATACAACCTGAATGTATTGGACTGAAAGGGGGGTAACTAGTCAGTTATACAACCTGAATGTATTGGACTGAAAGGGGGGTACCTAGTCAGTTATACAACCTGAATGTATTGGACTGAAAGGGGGGTACCTAGTCAGTTATACAACCTGAATGTATTCAACTACCTAGTCAGTTATACAACCTGAATGTATTCAACTACCTAGTCAGTTTTACAACCTGAATGTATTCAACTACCTAGTCAGTTATACAACTGAAATGTATTGGACTGAAAGGGGGGTAACTAGTCAGTTATACAACCTGAATGTATTGGACTGAAAGGGGGGTACCTAGTCAGTTATACAACCTGAATGTATTGGACTGAAAGGGGGGTACCTAGTCAGTTATACAACCTGAATGTATTCAACTACCTAGTCAGTTATACAACCTGAATGTATTCAACTACCTAGTCAGTTATACAACCTGAATGTATTGGACTGAAAGGGGGGTACCTAGTCAGTTATACAACCTGAATGTATTCAACTACCTAGTCAGTTATACAACCTGAATGTATTCAACTACCTAGTTAGTTATACAACCTGAATGTGTTCAACTACCTAGTCAGTTATACAACCTGAATGTATTCAACTAACTAGTCAGTTATACAACCTGAATGTATTCAACTACCTAGTCAGTTATACAACCTGAATGTATTGGACTGAAAGGGGGGTACCTAGTCAGTTATACAACCTGAATGTATTCAACTACCTAGTCAGTTATACAACCTGAATGTGTTGGACTGAAAGGGGGGTACCTAGTCAGTTATACAACCTGAATGTATTGGACTGAAAGGGGGGTACCTAGTCAGTTATACAACCTGAATGTATTCAACTACCTAGTCAGTTATACAACCTGAATGTATTGGACTGAAAGGGGGGTAACTAGTCAGTTATACAACCTGAATGTATTGGACTGAAAGGGGGGTACCTAGTCAGTTATACAACCTGAATGTGTTGGACTGAAAGGGGGGTACCTAGTCAGTTATACAACCTGAATGTATTCAACTACCTAGTTAGTTATACAACCTGAATGTATTCAACTACCTAGTTAGTTATACAACCTGAATGTGTTCAACTACCTAGTCAGTTATACAACCTGAATGTGTTGGACTGAAAGGGGGGTACCTAGTCAGTTATACAACCTGAATGTATTGGACTGAAAGGGGGGTACCTAGTCAGTTATACAACCTGAATGTATTCAACTACCTAGTCAGTTATACAACCTGAATGTATTGGACTGAAAGGGGGGTAACTAGTCAGTTATACAACCTGAATGTGTTGGACTGAAAGGGGGGTACCTAGTCAGTTATACAACCTGAATGTATTGGACTGAAAGGGGGGTACCTAGTCAGTTATACAACCTGAATGTGTTCAACTACCTAGTCAGTTATACAACCTGAATGTATTGGACTGAAAGGGGGGTAACTAGTCAGTTATACAACCTGAATGTATTGGACTGAAAGGGGGGTACCTAGTCAGTTATACAACCTGAATGTATTGGACTGAAAGGGGGGTAACTAGTCAGTTATACAACCTGAATGTATTCAACTACCTAGTCAGTTATACAACCTGAATGTGTTGGACTGAAAGGGGGGTACCTAGTCAGTTATACAACCTGAATGTATTGGACTGAAAGGGGGGTACCTAGTCAGTTATACAACCTGAATGTGTTCAACTACCTAGTCAGTTATACAACCTGAATGTATTCAACTACCTAGTCAGTTATACAACCTGAATGTATTGGACTGAAAGGGGGGTACCTAGTCAGTTATACAACCTGAATGTATTGGACTGAAAGGGGGGTACCTAGTCAGTTATACAACCTGAATGTATTGGACTGAAAGGGGGGTAACTAGTCAGTTATACAACCTGAATGTATTGGACTGAAAGGGGGGTACCTAGTCAGTTATACAACCTGAATGTGTTGGACTGAAAGGGGGGTAACTAGTCAGTTATACAACCTGAATGTGTTGGACTGAAAGGGGGGTACCTAGTCAGTTATACAACCTGAATGTATTCAACTACCTAGTCAGTTATACAACCTGAATGTGTTCAACTACCTAGTCAGTTATACAACCTGAATGTATTGGACTGAAAGGGGGGTACCTAGTCAGTTATACAACCTGAATGTGTTGGACTGAAAGGGGGGTAACTAGTCAGTTATACAACCTGAATGTGTTCAACTACCTAGTCAGTTATACAAACTGAATGTATTGGACTAAAAGGGGGGTACCTAGTCAGTTATACAACCTGAATGTGTTGGACTGAAAGGGGGGTACCTAGTCAGTTATACAACCTGAATGTGTTGGACTGAAAGGGGGGTACCTAGTCAGTTATACAACCTGAATGTATTGGACTAAAAGGGGGGTACCTAGTCAGTTATACAACCTGAATGTATTGGACTGAAAGGGGGGTACCTAGTCAGTTATACAACCTGAATGTATTGGACTGAAAGGGGGGTACCTAGTCAGTTATACAACCTGAATGTGTTCAACTACCTAGTCAGTTATACAACCTGAATGTATTGGACTGAAAGGGGGGTACCTAGTCAGTTATACAACCTGAATGTATTGGACTGAAAGGGGGGTAACTAGTCAGTTATACAACCTGAATGTATTGGACTGAAAGGAGGGTAACTAGTCAGTTATACAACCTGAATGTGTTCAACTACCTAGTCAGTTATACAACCTGAATGTATTGGACTGAAAGGGGGGTACCTAGTCAGTTATACAACCTGAATGTATTGGACTGAAAGGGGGGTAACTAGTCAGTTATACAACCTGAATGTGTTCAACTACCTAGTCAGTTATACAACCTGAATGTGTTGGACTGAAAGGGGGGTACCTAGTCAGTTATACAACCTGAATGTGTTGGACTGAAAGGGGGGTAACTAGTCAGTTATACAACCTGAATGTATTGGACTGAAAGGGGGGTAACTAGTCAGTTATACAACCTGAATGTATTGGACTGAAAGGGGGGTACCTAGTCAGTTATACAACCTGAATGTGTTGGACTGAAAGGGGGGTAACTAGTCAGTTATACAACCTGAATGTGTTGGACTGAAAGGGGGGTAACTAGTCAGTTATACAACCTGAATGTATTGGACTGAAAGGGGGGTAACTAGTCAGTTATACAACCTGAATGTGTTCAACTACCTAGTCAGTTATACAAACTGAATGTATTGGACTAAAAGGGGGGTACCTAGTCAGTTATACAACCTGAATGTATTGGACTGAAAGGGGGGTACCTAGTCAGTTATACAACCTGAATGTGTTGGACTGAAAGGGGGGTACCTAGTCAGTTATACAACCTGAATGTGTTGGACTGAAAGGGGGGTACCTAGTCAGTTATACAACCTGAATGTGTTCAACTACCTAGTCAGTTATACAACCTGAATGTATTGGACTGAAAGGGGGGTAACTAGTCAGTTATACAACCTGAATGTATTGGACTGAAAGGGGGGTACCTAGTCAGTTATACAACCTGAATGTGTTGGACTGAAAGGGGGGTACCTAGTCAGTTATACAACCTGAATGTATTGGACTGAAAGGGGGGTAACTAGTCAGTTATACAACCTGAATGTGTTCAACTACCTAGTCAGTTATACAACCTGAATGTATTGGACTGAAAGGGGGGTAACTAGTCAGTTATACAACCTGAATGTATTGGACTGAAAGGGGGGTACCTAGTCAGTTATACAACCTGAATGTATTGGACTGAAAGGGGGGTAACTAGTCAGTTATACAACCTGAATGTGTTCAACTACCTAGTCAGTTATACAACCTGAATGTGTTGGACTGAAAGGGGGGTAACTAGTCAGTTATACAACCTGAATGTATTGGACTGAAAGGGGGGTACCTAGTCAGTTATACAACCTGAATGTGTTGGACTGAAAGGGGGGTACCTAGTCAGTTATACAACCTGAATGTATTGGACTGAAAGGGGGGTACCTAGTCAGTTATACAACCTGAATGTGTTGGACTGAAAGGGGGGTACCTAGTCAGTTATACAACCTGAATGTATTGGACTGAAAGGGGGGTACCTAGTCAGTTATACAACCTGAATGTATTCAACTACCTAGTCAGTTATACAACCTGAATGTATTGGACTGAAAGGGGGGTACCTAGTCAGTTATACAACCTGAATGTATTCAACTACCTAGTCAGTTATACAACCTGAATGTGTTCAACTACCTAGTCAGTTATACAACCTGAATGTATTGGACTGAAAGGGGGGTACCTAGTCAGTTATACAACCTGAATGTGTTGGACTGAAAGGGGGGTACCTAGTCAGTTATACAACCTGAATGTGTTGGACTGAAAGGGGGGTAACTAGTCAGTTATACAACCTGAATGTGTTCAACTACCTAGTCAGTTATACAACCTGAATGTATTGGACTGAAAGGGGGGTACCTAGTCAGTTATACAACCTGAATGTATTGGACTGAAAGGGGGGTACCTAGTCAGTTATACAACCTGAATGTATTGGACTGAAAGGGGGGTACCTAGTCAGTTATA
This sequence comes from Oncorhynchus mykiss, assembly GCF_013265735.2. NCBI lineage: Eukaryota > Metazoa > Chordata > Actinopteri > Salmoniformes > Salmonidae > Oncorhynchus > Oncorhynchus mykiss. Next base: position 82,665,245 of record NC_048574.1, read on the forward strand.
CAACCTGAATGTATTGGACTGAAAGGAGGGTACCTAGTCAGTTATACAACCTGAATGTGTTCAACTACCTAGTCAGTTATACAACCTGAATGTATTAGACTGAAAGGGGGGTACCTAGTCAGTTATACAACCTGAATGTATTAGACTGAAAGGGGGGTACCTAGTCAGTTATACAACCTGAATGTATTGGACTGAAAGGGGGGTACCTAGTCAGTTATACAACCTGAATGTATTGGACTGAAAGGAGGGTACCTAGTCAGTTATACAACCTGAATGTGTTCAACTACCTAGTCAGTTATACAACCTGAATGTATTGGACTGAAAGGGGGGTACCTAGTCAGTTATACAACCTGAATGTATTGGACTGAAAGGGGGGTACCTAGTCAGTTATACAACCTGAATGTATTGGACTGAAAGGGGGGTACCTAGTCAGTTATACAACCTGAATGTATTCAACTACCTAGTCAGTTATACAACCTGAATGTGTTCAACTACCTAGTCAGTTATACAACCTGAATGTATTGGACTGAAAGGGGGGTACCTAGTCAGTTATACAACCTGAATGTATTGGACTGAAAGGGGGGTACCTAGTCAGTTATACAACCTGAATGTATTGGACTGAAAGGGGGGTACCTAGTCAGTTATACAACCTGAATGTATTGGACTGAAAGGGGGGTACCTAGTCAGTTATACAACCTGAATGTATTGGACTGAAAGGGGGGTACCTAGTCAGTTATACAACCTGAATGTGTTGGACTGAAAGGGGGGTAACTAGTCAGTTATACAACCTGAATGTGTTGGACTGAAAGGGGGGTACCTAGTCAGTTATACAACCTGAATGTATTCAACTACCTAGTCAGTTATACAACCTGAATGTATTCAACTACCTAGTCAGTTATACAACCTGAATGTATTCAACTACCTAGTCAGTTATACAACCTGAATGTATTGGACTGAAAGGGGGGTACCTAGTCAGTTATACAACCTGAATGTATTGGACTGAAAGGGGGGTACCTAGTCAGTTATACAACCTGAATGTATTGGACTGAAAGGGGGGTACCTAGTCAGTTATACAACCTGAATGTGTTGGACTGAAAGGGGGGTACCTAGTCAGTTATACAACCTGAATGTGTTGGACTGAAAGGGGGGTACCTAGTCAGTTATACAACCTGAATGTATTGGACTGAAAGGGGGGTACCTAGTCAGTTATACAACCTGAATGTATTGGACTGAAAGGGGGGTACCTAGTCAGTTATACAACCTGAATGTGTTGGACTGAAAGGGGGGTACCTAGTCAGTTATACAACCTGAATGTATTGGACTGAAAGGGGGGTACCTAGTCAGTTATACAACCTGAATGTATTGGACTGAAAGGGGGGTAACTAGTCAGTTATACAACCTGAATGTGTTCAACTACCTAGTCAGTTATACAACCTGAATGTATTGGACTGAAAAGGGGGGTACCTAGTCAGTTATACAACCTGAATGTATTGGACTGAAAGGGGGGTACCTAGTCAGTTATACAACCTGAATGTGTTCAACTACCTAGTCAGTTATACAACCTGAATGTATTCAACTACCTAGTCAGTTATACAACCTGAATGTATTCAACTACCTAGTCAGTTATACAACCTGAATGTGTTCAACTACCTAGTCAGTTATACAACCTGAATGTATTCAACTACCTAGTCAGTTATACAACCTGAATGTATTCAACTACCTAGTCAGTTATACAACCTGAATGTGTTCAACTACCTAGTCAGTTATACAACCTGAATGTATTGGACTGAAAGGGGGGTACCTAGTCAGTTATACAACCTGAATGTGTTCAACTACCTAGTCAGTTATACAACCTGAATGTGTTCAACTACCTAGTCAGTTATACAACCTGAATGTATTGGACTGAAAGGGGGGTAACTAGTCAGTTATACAACCTGAATGTATTGGACTGAAAGGGGGGTACCTAGTCAGTTATACAACCTGAATGTGTTGGACTGAAAGGGGGGTACCTAGTCAGTTATACAACCTGAATGTGTTGGACTGAAAGGGGGGTACCTAGTCAGTTATACAACCTGAATGTGTTGGACTGAAAGGGGGGTACCTAGTCAGTTATACAACCTGAATGTGTTGGACTGAAAGGGGGGTACCTAGTCAGTTATACAACCTGAATGTGTTGGACTGAAAGGGGGGTACCTAGTCAGTTATACAACCTGAATGTATTGGACTGAAAGGGGGGTACCTAGTCAGTTATACAACCTGAATGTGTTCAACTACCTAGTCAGTTATACAACCTGAATGTGTTGGACTGAAAGGGGGGTACCTAGTCAGTTATACAACCTGAATGTGTTGGACTGAAAGGGGGGTACCTAGTCAGTTATACAACCTGAATGTGTTGGACTGAAAGGGGGGTAACTAGTCAGTTATACAACCTGAATGTGTTCAACTACCTAGTCAGTTATACAACCTGAATGTATTGGACTGAAAGGGGGGTACCTAGTTAGTTATACAACCTGAATGTATTCAACTACCTAGTCAGTTATACAACCTGAATGTATTGGACTGAAAGGGGGGTAACTAGTCAGTTATACAACCTGAATGTGTTGGACTGAAAGGGGGGGTAACTAGTCAGTTATACAACCTGAATGTATTGGACTGAAAGGGGGGTAACTAGTCAGTTATACAACCTGAATGTATTCAACTACCTAGTCAGTTATACAACCTGAATGTATTGGACTGAAAGGGGGGTACCTAGTCAGTTATACAACCTGAATGTATTGGACTGAAAGGGGGGTAACTAGTCAGTTATACAACCTGAATGTGTTGGACTGAAAGGGGGGTACCTAGTCAGTTATACAACCTGAATGTATTGGACTGAAAGGGGGGTACCTAGTCAGTTATACAACCTGAATGTATTGGACTGAAAGGGGGGTAACTAGTCAGTTATACAACCTGAATGTATTCAACTACCTAGTTAGTTATACAACCTGGATGTATTGGACTGAAAGGGGGGTAACTAGTCAGTTATACAACCTGAATGTATTCAACTACCTAGTTAGTTATACAACCTGGATGTGTTGGACTGAAAGGGGGGTAACTAGTCAGTTATACAACCTGAATGTGTTCAACTACCTAGTCAGTTATACAACCTGAATGTATTCAACTACCTAGTTAGTTATACAACCTGAATGTATTCAACTACCTAGTTAGTTATACAACCTGGATGTGTTGGACTGAAAGGGGGGTACCTAGTTAGTTATACAACCTGGATGTGTTGGACTGAAAGGGGGGTAACTAGTCAGTTATACAACCTGAATGTATTCAACTACCTAGTTAGTTATACAACCTGAATGTATTGGACTGAAAGGAGGGTACCTAGTCAGTTATACAACCTGAATGTATTGGACTGAAAGGGGGGTACCTAGTCAGTTATACAACCTGAATGTATTGGACTGAAAGGGGGGTAACTAGTCAGTTATACAACCTGAATGTGTTCAACTACCTAGTCAGTTATACAACCTGAATGTATTGGACTGAAAGGGGGGTACCTAGTCAGTTATACAACCTGAATGTGTTGGACTGAAAGGGGGGTACCTAGTCAGTTATACAACCTGAATGTGTTGGACTGAAAGGGGGGTACCTAGTCAGTTATACAACCTGAATGTATTGGACTGAAAGGGGGGTACCTAGTCAGTTATACAACCTGAATGTGTTGGACTGAAAGGGGGGTACCTAGTCAGTTATACAACCTGAATGTATTGGACTGAAAGGGGGGTACCTAGTCAGTTATACAACCTGAATGTGTTGGACTGAAAGGGGGGTACCTAGTCAGTTATACAACCTGAATGTATTGGACTGAAAGGGGGGTACCTAGTCAGTTATACAACCTGAATGTGTTGGACTGAAAGGGGGGTAACTAGTCAGTTATACAACCTGAATGTGTTGGACTGAAAGGGGGGTACCTAGTCAGTTATACAACCTGAATGTATTCAACTACCTAGTCAGTTATACAACCTGAATGTATTGGACTGAAAGGGGGGTAACTAGTCAGTTATACAACCTGAATGTATTGGACTGAAAGGGGGGTACCTAGTCAGTTATACAACCTGAATGTGTTGGACTGAAAGGGGGGTACCTAGTCAGTTATACAACCTGAATGTGTTGGACTGAAAGGGGGGTACCTAGTCAGTTATACAACCTGAATGTATTGGACTGAAAGGGGGGTACCTAGTCAGTTATACAACCTGAATGTATTGGACTGAAAGGGGGGTAACTAGTCAGTTATACAACCTGAATGTATTGGACTGAAAGGGGGGTAACTAGTCAGTTATACAACCTGAATGTATTGGACTGAAAGGGGGGTAACTAGTCAGTTATACAACCTGAATGTGTTCAACTACCTAGTCAGTTATACAACCTGAATGTGTTGGACTGAAAGGGGGGTACCTAGTCAGTTATACAACCTGAATGTATTGGACTGAAAGGGGGGGACCTAGTCAGTTATACAACCTGAATGTGTTGGACTGAAAGGGGGGTACCTAGTCAGTTATACAACCTGAATGTATTGGACTGAAAGGGGGGTAACTAGTCAGTTATACAACCTGGATGTATTGGACTGAAAGGGGGGTACCTAGTCAGTTATACAACCTGAATGTATTGGACTGAAAGGGGGGTAACTAGTCAGTTATACAACCTGAATGTGTTGGACTGAAAGGGGGGTACCTAGTCAGTTATACAACCTGAATGTGTTCAACTACCTAGTCAGTTATACAACCTGAATGTATTGGACTGAAAGGGGGGTAACTAGTCAGTTATACAACCTGAATGTGTTGGACTGAAAGGGGGGTACCTAGTCAGTTATACAACCTGAATGTATTGGACTGAAAGGGGGGTACCTAGTCAGTTATACAACCTGAATGTATTGGACTGAAAGGGGGGTACCTAGTCAGTTATACAACCTGAATGTATTGGACTGAAAGGGGGGTACCTAGTCAGTTATACAACCTGAATGTATTCAACTACCTAGTCAGTTATACAACCTGAATGTGTTCAACTACCTAGTCAGTTATACAACCTGAATGTATTGGACTGAAAGGGGGGTACCTAGTCAGTTATACAACCTGAATGTGTTGGACTGAAAGGGGGGTACCTAGTCAGTTATACAACCTGAATGTGTTGGACTGAAAGGGGGGTAACTAGTCAGTTATACAACCTGAATGTGTTCAACTACCTAGTCAGTTATACAACCTGAATGTGTTGGACTGAAAGGGGGGTACCTAGTCAGTTATACAACCTGAATGTATTGGACTGAAAGGGGGGTACCTAGTCAGTTATACAACCTGAATGTATTGGACTGAAAGGGGGGTAACTAGTCAGTTATACAACCTGAATGTATTCAACTACCTAGTCAGTTATACAACCTGAATGTGTTGGACTGAAAGGGGGGTACCTAGTCAGTTATACAACCTGAATGTATTGGACTGAAAGGGGGGTACCTAGTCAGTTATACAACCTGAATGTATTGGACTGAAAGGGGGGTACCTAGTCAGTTATACAACCTGAATGTGTTGGACTGAAAGGGGGGTACCTAGTCAGTTATACAACCTGAATGTGTTGGACTGAAAGGGGGGTACCTAGTCAGTTATACAACCTGAATGTATTGGACTGAAAGGGGGGTACCTAGTCAGTTATACAACCTGAATGTGTTGGACTGAAAGGGGGGTACCTAGTCAGTTATACAACCTGAATGTGTTGGACTGAAAGGGGGGTACCTAGTCAGTTATACAACCTGAATGTATTGGACTGAAAGGGGGGTACCTAGTCAGTTATACAACCTGAATGTGTTCAACTACCTAGTCAGTTATACAACCTGAATGTATTGGACTGAAAGGGGGGTACCTAGTCAGTTATACAACCTGAATGTATTCAACTACCTAGTCAGTTATACAACCTGAATGTATTCAACTACCTAGTTAGTTATACAACCTGAATGTGTTCAACTACCTAGTCAGTTATACAACCTGAATGTATTCAACTAACTAGTCAGTTATACAACCTGAATGTATTGGACTGAAAGGGGGGTACCTAGTCAGTTATACAACCTGAATGTATTCAACTACCTAGTCAGTTATACAACCTGAATGTATTGGACTGAAAGGGGGGTACCTAGTCAGTTATACAACCTGAATGTATTCAACTACCTAGTCAGTTATACAACCTGAATGTGTTGGACTGAAAGGGGGGTACCTAGTCAGTTATACAACCTGAATGTATTGGACTGAAAGGGGGGTACCTAGTCAGTTATACAACCTGAATGTATTCAACTACCTAGTCAGTTATACAACCTGAATGTATTGGACTGAAAGGGGGGTAACTAGTCAGTTATACAACCTGAATGTATTGGACTGAAAGGGGGGTACCTAGTCAGTTATACAACCTGAATGTGTTGGACTGAAAGGGGGGTACCTAGTCAGTTATACAACCTGAATGTATTCAACTACCTAGTTAGTTATACAACCTGAATGTATTCAACTACCTAGTTAGTTATACAACCTGAATGTGTTCAACTACCTAGTCAGTTATACAACCTGAATGTGTTGGACTGAAAGGGGGGTACCTAGTCAGTTATACAACCTGAATGTATTGGACTGAAAGGGGGGTACCTAGTCAGTTATACAACCTGAATGTATTCAACTACCTAGTCAGTTATACAACCTGAATGTATTGGACTGAAAGGGGGGTAACTAGTCAGTTATACAACCTGAATGTGTTGGACTGAAAGGGGGGTACCTAGTCAGTTATACAACCTGAATGTATTGGACTGAAAGGGGGGTACCTAGTCAGTTATACAACCTGAATGTGTTCAACTACCTAGTCAGTTATACAACCTGAATGTATTGGACTGAAAGGGGGGTAACTAGTCAGTTATACAACCTGAATGTATTGGACTGAAAGGGGGGTACCTAGTCAGTTATACAACCTGAATGTATTGGACTGAAAGGGGGGTAACTAGTCAGTTATACAACCTGAATGTATTCAACTACCTAGTCAGTTATACAACCTGAATGTGTTGGACTGAAAGGGGGGTACCTAGTCAGTTATACAACCTGAATGTATTGGACTGAAAGGGGGGTACCTAGTCAGTTATACAACCTGAATGTGTTCAACTACCTAGTCAGTTATACAACCTGAATGTATTCAACTACCTAGTCAGTTATACAACCTGAATGTATTGGACTGAAAGGGGGGTACCTAGTCAGTTATACAACCTGAATGTATTGGACTGAAAGGGGGGTACCTAGTCAGTTATACAACCTGAATGTATTGGACTGAAAGGGGGGTAACTAGTCAGTTATACAACCTGAATGTATTGGACTGAAAGGGGGGTACCTAGTCAGTTATACAACCTGAATGTGTTGGACTGAAAGGGGGGTAACTAGTCAGTTATACAACCTGAATGTGTTGGACTGAAAGGGGGGTACCTAGTCAGTTATACAACCTGAATGTATTCAACTACCTAGTCAGTTATACAACCTGAATGTGTTCAACTACCTAGTCAGTTATACAACCTGAATGTATTGGACTGAAAGGGGGGTACCTAGTCAGTTATACAACCTGAATGTGTTGGACTGAAAGGGGGGTAACTAGTCAGTTATACAACCTGAATGTGTTCAACTACCTAGTCAGTTATACAAACTGAATGTATTGGACTAAAAGGGGGGTACCTAGTCAGTTATACAACCTGAATGTGTTGGACTGAAAGGGGGGTACCTAGTCAGTTATACAACCTGAATGTGTTGGACTGAAAGGGGGGTACCTAGTCAGTTATACAACCTGAATGTATTGGACTAAAAGGGGGGTACCTAGTCAGTTATACAACCTGAATGTATTGGACTGAAAGGGGGGTACCTAGTCAGTTATACAACCTGAATGTATTGGACTGAAAGGGGGGTACCTAGTCAGTTATACAACCTGAATGTGTTCAACTACCTAGTCAGTTATACAACCTGAATGTATTGGACTGAAAGGGGGGTAACTAGTCAGTTATACAACCTGAATGTATTGGACTGAAAGGAGGGTAACTAGTCAGTTATACAACCTGAATGTGTTCAACTACCTAGTCAGTTATACAACCTGAATGTATTGGACTGAAAGGGGGGTACCTAGTCAGTTATACAACCTGAATGTATTGGACTGAAAGGGGGGTAACTAGTCAGTTATACAACCTGAATGTGTTCAACTACCTAGTCAGTTATACAACCTGAATGTGTTGGACTGAAAGGGGGGTACCTAGTCAGTTATACAACCTGAATGTGTTGGACTGAAAGGGGGGTAACTAGTCAGTTATACAACCTGAATGTATTGGACTGAAAGGGGGGTAACTAGTCAGTTATACAACCTGAATGTATTGGACTGAAAGGGGGGTACCTAGTCAGTTATACAACCTGAATGTGTTGGACTGAAAGGGGGGTAACTAGTCAGTTATACAACCTGAATGTGTTGGACTGAAAGGGGGGTAACTAGTCAGTTATACAACCTGAATGTATTGGACTGAAAGGGGGGTAACTAGTCAGTTATACAACCTGAATGTGTTCAACTACCTAGTCAGTTATACAAACTGAATGTATTGGACTAAAAGGGGGGTACCTAGTCAGTTATACAACCTGAATGTATTGGACTGAAAGGGGGGTACCTAGTCAGTTATACAACCTGAATGTATTGGACTGAAAGGGGGGTACCTAGTCAGTTATACAACCTGAATGTGTTGGACTGAAAGGGGGGTACCTAGTCAGTTATACAACCTGAATGTGTTGGACTGAAAGGGGGGTACCTAGTCAGTTATACAACCTGAATGTGTTCAACTACCTAGTCAGTTATACAACCTGAATGTATTGGACTGAAAGGGGGGTAACTAGTCAGTTATACAACCTGAATGTATTGGACTGAAAGGGGGGTACCTAGTCAGTTATACAACCTGAATGTGTTGGACTGAAAGGGGGGTACCTAGTCAGTTATACAACCTGAATGTATTGGACTGAAAGGGGGGTAACTAGTCAGTTATACAACCTGAATGTGTTCAACTACCTAGTCAGTTATACAACCTGAATGTATTGGACTGAAAGGGGGGTAACTAGTCAGTTATACAACCTGAATGTATTGGACTGAAAGGGGGGTACCTAGTCAGTTATACAACCTGAATGTATTGGACTGAAAGGGGGGTAACTAGTCAGTTATACAACCTGAATGTGTTCAACTACCTAGTCAGTTATACAACCTGAATGTGTTGGACTGAAAGGGGGGTAACTAGTCAGTTATACAACCTGAATGTATTGGACTGAAAGGGGGGTACCTAGTCAGTTATACAACCTGAATGTGTTGGACTGAAAGGGGGGTACCTAGTCAGTTATACAACCTGAATGTATTGGACTGAAAGGGGGGTACCTAGTCAGTTATACAACCTGAATGTGTTGGACTGAAAGGGGGGTACCTAGTCAGTTATACAACCTGAATGTATTGGACTGAAAGGGGGGTACCTAGTCAGTTATACAACCTGAATGTATTCAACTACCTAGTCAGTTATACAACCTGAATGTATTGGACTGAAAGGGGGGTACCTAGTCAGTTATACAACCTGAATGTATTCAACTACCTAGTCAGTTATACAACCTGAATGTGTTCAACTACCTAGTCAGTTATACAACCTGAATGTGTTGGACTGAAAGGGGGGTACCTAGTCAGTTATACAACCTGAATGTGTTCAACTACCTAGTCAGTTATACAACCTGAATGTATTGGACTGAAAGGGGGGTACCTAGTCAGTTATACAACCTGAATGTATTGGACTGAAAGGGGGGTACCTAGTCAGTTATACAACCTGAATGTATTGGACTGAAAGGGGGGTACCTAGTCAGTTATACAACCTGAATGTATTGGACTGAAAGGAGGGTACCTAGTCAGTTATACAACCTGAATGTGTTCAACTACCTAGTCAGTTATACAACCTGAATGTATTAGACTGAAAGGGGGGTACCTAGTCAGTTATACAACCTGAATGTATTAGACTGAAAGGGGGGTACCTAGTCAGTTATACAACCTGAATGTATTGGACTGAAAGGGGGGTACCTAGTCAGTTATACAACCTGAATGTATTGGACTGAAAGGAGGGTACCTAGTCAGTTATACAACCTGAATGTGTTCAACTACCTAGTCAGTTATACAACCTGAATGTATTGGACTGAAAGGGGGGTACCTAGTCAGTTATACAACCTGAATGTATTGGACTGAAAGGGGGGTACCTAGTCAGTTATACAACCTGAATGTATTGGACTGAAAGGGGGGTACCTAGTCAGTTATACAACCTGAATGTATTCAACTACCTAGTCAGTTATACAACCTGAATGTGTTCAACTACCTAGTCAGTTATACAACCTGAATGTATTGGACTGAAAGGGGGGTACCTAGTCAGTTATACAACCTGAATGTATTGGACTGAAAGGGGGGTACCTAGTCAGTTATACAACCTGAATGTATTGGACTGAAAGGGGGGTACCTAGTCAGTTATACAACCTGAATGTATTGGACTGAAAGGGGGGTACCTAGTCAGTTATACAACCTGAATGTATTGGACTGAAAGGGGGGTACCTAGTCAGTTATACAACCTGAATGTGTTGGACTGAAAGGGGGGTAACTAGTCAGTTATACAACCTGAATGTGTTGGACTGAAAGGGGGGTACCTAGTCAGTTATACAACCTGAATGTATTCAACTACCTAGTCAGTTATACAACCTGAATGTATTCAACTACCTAGTCAGTTATACAACCTGAATGTATTCAACTACCTAGTCAGTTATACAACCTGAATGTATTGGACTGAAAGGGGGGTACCTAGTCAGTTATACAACCTGAATGTATTGGACTGAAAGGGGGGTACCTAGTCAGTTATACAACCTGAATGTATTGGACTGAAAGGGGGGTACCTAGTCAGTTATACAACCTGAATGTGTTGGACTGAAAGGGGGGTACCTAGTCAGTTATACAACCTGAATGTGTTGGACTGAAAGGGGGGTACCTAGTCAGTTATACAACCTGAATGTATTGGACTGAAAGGGGGGTACCTAGTCAGTTATACAACCTGAATGTATTGGACTGAAAGGGGGGTACCTAGTCAGTTATACAACCTGAATGTGTTGGACTGAAAGGGGGGTACCTAGTCAGTTATACAACCTGAATGTATTGGACTGAAAGGGGGGTACCTAGTCAGTTATACAACCTGAATGTATTGGACTGAAAGGGGGGTAACTAGTCAGTTATACAACCTGAATGTGTTCAACTACCTAGTCAGTTATACAACCTGAATGTATTGGACTGAAAGGGGGGTACCTAGTCAGTTATACAACCTGAATGTGTTCAACTACCTAGTCAGTTATACAACCTGAATGTATTCAACTACCTAGTCAGTTATACAACCTGAATGTATTCAACTACCTAGTCAGTTATACAACCTGAATGTGTTCAACTACCTAGTCAGTTATACAACCTGAATGTATTCAACTACCTAGTCAGTTATACAACCTGAATGTATTCAACTACCTAGTCAGTTATACAACCTGAATGTGTTCAACTACCTAGTCAGTTATACAACCTGAATGTATTGGACTGAAAGGGGGGTACCTAGTCAGTTATACAACCTGAATGTGTTCAACTACCTAGTCAGTTATACAACCTGAATGTGTTCAACTACCTAGTCAGTTATACAACCTGAATGTATTGGACTGAAAGGGGGGTAACTAGTCAGTTATACAACCTGAATGTATTGGACTGAAAGGGGGGTACCTAGTCAGTTATACAACCTGAATGTGTTGGACTGAAAGGGGGGTACCTAGTCAGTTATACAACCTGAATGTGTTGGACTGAAAGGGGGGTACCTAGTCAGTTATACAACCTGAATGTGTTGGACTGAAAGGGGGGTACCTAGTCAGTTATACAACCTGAATGTGTTGGACTGAAAGGGGGGTACCTAGTCAGTTATACAACCTGAATGTGTTGGACTGAAAGGGGGGTACCTAGTCAGTTATACAACCTGAATGTATTGGACTGAAAGGGGGGTACCTAGTCAGTTATACAACCTGAATGTGTTCAACTACCTAGTCAGTTATACAACCTGAATGTATTGGACTGAAAGGGGGGTACCTAGTCAGTTATACAACCTGAATGTGTTGGACTGAAAGGGGGGTACCTAGTCAGTTATACAACCTGAATGTGTTGGACTGAAAGGGGGGTAACTAGTCAGTTATACAACCTGAATGTGTTCAACTACCTAGTCAGTTATACAACCTGAATGTATTGGACTGAAAGGGGGGTACCTAGTTAGTTATACAACCTGAATGTATTCAACTACCTAGTCAGTTATACAACCTGAATGTATTGGACTGAAAGGGGGGTAACTAGTCAGTTATACAACCTGAATGTGTTGGACTGAAAGGGGGGGTAACTAGTCAGTTATACAACCTGAATGTATTGGACTGAAAGGGGGGTAACTAGTCAGTTATACAACCTGAATGTATTCAACTACCTAGTCAGTTATACAACCTGAATGTATTGGACTGAAAGGGGGGTACCTAGTCAGTTATACAACCTGAATGTATTGGACTGAAAGGGGGGTAACTAGTCAGTTATACAACCTGAATGTGTTGGACTGAAAGGGGGGTACCTAGTCAGTTATACAACCTGAATGTATTGGACTGAAAGGGGGGTACCTAGTCAGTTATACAACCTGAATGTATTGGACTGAAAGGGGGGTAACTAGTCAGTTATACAACCTGAATGTATTCAACTACCTAGTTAGTTATACAACCTGGATGTATTGGACTGAAAGGGGGGTAACTAGTCAGTTATACAACCTGAATGTATTCAACTACCTAGTTAGTTATACAACCTGGATGTGTTGGACTGAAAGGGGGGTAACTAGTCAGTTATACAACCTGAATGTGTTCAACTACCTAGTCAGTTATACAACCTGAATGTATTCAACTACCTAGTTAGTTATACAACCTGAATGTATTCAACTACCTAGTTAGTTATACAACCTGGATGTGTTGGACTGAAAGGGGGGTACCTAGTTAGTTATACAACCTGGATGTGTTGGACTGAAAGGGGGGTAACTAGTCAGTTATACAACCTGAATGTATTCAACTACCTAGTTAGTTATACAACCTGAATGTATTGGACTGAAAGGAGGGTACCTAGTCAGTTATACAACCTGAATGTATTGGACTGAAAGGGGGGTACCTAGTCAGTTATACAACCTGAATGTATTGGACTGAAAGGGGGGTAACTAGTCAGTTATACAACCTGAATGTGTTCAACTACCTAGTCAGTTATACAACCTGAATGTATTGGACTGAAAGGGGGGTACCTAGTCAGTTATACAACCTGAATGTGTTGGACTGAAAGGGGGGTACCTAGTCAGTTATACAACCTGAATGTGTTGGACTGAAAGGGGGGTACCTAGTCAGTTATACAACCTGAATGTATTGGACTGAAAGGGGGGTACCTAGTCAGTTATACAACCTGAATGTGTTGGACTGAAAGGGGGGTACCTAGTCAGTTATACAACCTGAATGTATTGGACTGAAAGGGGGGTACCTAGTCAGTTATACAACCTGAATGTGTTGGACTGAAAGGGGGGTACCTAGTCAGTTATACAACCTGAATGTATTGGACTGAAAGGGGGGTACCTAGTCAGTTATACAACCTGAATGTGTTGGACTGAAAGGGGGGTAACTAGTCAGTTATACAACCTGAATGTGTTGGACTGAAAGGGGGGTACCTAGTCAGTTATACAACCTGAATGTATTCAACTACCTAGTCAGTTATACAACCTGAATGTATTGGACTGAAAGGGGGGTAACTAGTCAGTTATACAACCTGAATGTATTGGACTGAAAGGGGGGTACCTAGTCAGTTATACAACCTGAATGTGTTGGACTGAAAGGGGGGTACCTAGTCAGTTATACAACCTGAATGTGTTGGACTGAAAGGGGGGTACCTAGTCAGTTATACAACCTGAATGTATTGGACTGAAAGGGGGGTACCTAGTCAGTTATACAACCTGAATGTATTGGACTGAAAGGGGGGTAACTAGTCAGTTATACAACCTGAATGTATTGGACT